>NW_026864393.1:0-91254 GCF_026571515.1 Ruditapes philippinarum
ATGTCAAAACTTATGCATGAATTAGCATACAAAATAACAAAAAAAAACAAAAAAAAACACCCCCCCCCCAAAAAAAAAAAATGGATTGTCATTTCAAAAGTATCGAATTCAAAAATAATGTTTTGCACTGATGAAGGCATATAGCCGAAACGTATGCAATAAATAATTACTGAATGTTCGTGTTTGTGTGACTTGTCTGTTTATTTCATACAAAATAACGTAATACAAAATACCAGTAAAATTTCATTAATCCATACTAACTTATAGGTTTGATTTATTTAGGAAGACAAGAAGGTGAACAAAATTTACACTCAATCGCTACAGACTGTTTTGAATCAGCTGGTGAGAGGAAGAACACGGAATATTATAACTGTAGTTAGGAAATTTAAACGACCATAGTAAACGAAATTTTGTTTCTGATATTAAGTAAATTAATTTATGATTAGATTTCACGGACACAATATCAGATAAGAAAAATGACGGAAATAGTTGTTTTTATAGCATTATAGCCTTACGTTGTTGACCATTTTTTATAAATGTATTTTATATAAATTTTTACAACAGCTACATGTGTAGCATTGAATGAATTCGGTAAAAATTGCTGAGAGCGCACAAAGTTCATTCTGCTGGAACAAAAACAGAAAAAAATCGAACAAAGAAATGTTTTTTTTTCATGTCATGCATAACGCTTGCTCCTTATTATTTCACAAATGCCACTTATGCAATGCGTAAAAATCAATCAATTATCATTTATTACAGTTTTCATTTAGAACGTATCCAGTATTCATGTAGTTTTTTCAATCAAATCATCAGCATGAAGATCAAATTCCCTAATCAGATAAATGCAAAGTGCTATGATCAATTTAAGTGATTCATACATGTAGCATTGTAAATGCTAAAATGCTAGTTTGCAATGTCACATATTATATATTACACCGAAACGATGATATTATCAGTAAAATACCGTTTAGTATATTGGAGGAAGAAAATCACTATGTTGCACGTCTTATAATTATGTAGTGAATGAGATAAAAGTCTGGTCTGAATCCTATATTTTGTCTGACCTATCATTGTTTGTATTAAACATGAAAGATGAAGACAAAATCTATTTTTAACCTAATCTAGCATTTTTTTAATTTATGTTGTACGTATGTCATGCGCAGAGTAAATTAGTTCTGTTTGCTCTAACGTTGGGCGTGTTTGTACTGAAGGTCAAATAAAGTTTTCATGAAGTATCATAATGAAAGACATTCAGCCATTAAGGTATTTTTCCCGAAATTTTGTACAATTTATATAGAGAAAGATCGAATCGACGGTCCAAAAATCGACAATGCAACGCCCAGACATTATGTTTGGGTCAGGGATTTGGGCCTGGTATTGTGCAAGGGAGTCACTCCAAACTAGAACAAAAACGAATCCGCAACGGAAACAAACAAATTCTTTTAGGTCTAGGATTTACGAAAATGTATACATTTTATATACAGAAGGTACGAATCGCCGGTCAAAAAAAACATGCAAGTGGAAATCTCACAAGATATTTTGCTCAGGTTATTAAAAGCTTGGGTCATAAATGTGTAAAGAAGACACTCCAAGCAAATGGAGAAATAAAATCTGCAACGGAATCAGTTAAGACAAACGGTCTATTAACAGCTTGTCCAAGAACATGAGGGTTATTTTATGAAATTTCTTAGACTAAGGCTTTGGGACTTTTTGTGTAAAGAGGACCCTTCAGACTTGTACAAAATTGAATTCGCAACGGAATGAGACAAAATGGCGTTTAAACGTTTATTTCAAGAAAATCTTCTTTTATATCCGTAAATTGATACAATTTATATACAGAAAGAACAAATCGAGGGCCAAAAAAACCAAACCGAAATCTTGATGATATTTTGCTTTGGTTTGCGCTTTGGGCCTTACATTGTATAAAAAGGGCCACCAAGCTAATGGAAATACGAATCTGCAACGAAATCAGACAATTGGTCTACTGACAGTTTGCTCTAGAACATTTGGCTTTTTATGACATTTCTTTAAAGAATTAATCGCCTGTCAAAACACGACCATTTAATCGGGCCTCTTGCTATTATTTTCCACGCGTTAGAGCGTTGAGCCTTGAATTGCTGTGAAGAAGATCCTCTAACCTGACATAATCAATGGCATAATGGTATTTTACGAACATTTATACAATTTGTACATGCAGACTCTCCTCCAAACAAGTATGTGCTAGAATATGTGCGCTTGTAATTCACATGATGTATGCCATCTGCAGCGTCTTGTCAATCTGTCGATATTTTGTGATGAAAACCTTTCATCTCTGGGTTATCATTAATCAAAACTTTAAGGCAAAATTATTTCAACGGCACTTTGAAGAGTCCCTTTCTACCCTCTGCTTTGTAAATAGATCACACATTTTCTATAAGGAACGAATTCATTATTTATTTTCCTTACAACCATTACCTCCAAGAAACTGTAATTTTCGATTGCTCTTTATTGGCCACGTTCATGATCGTAATCCTCGTATAATAGGTCATCAAATTACACGCAAGAACCACTTTGAATGAAACCTCATCTTTCAGACGATAAACTCGGAAAATGTAGGTCAATCGAAATATTATTTTTCAGGACTAAAAAAGGTTTGGCTTGTCTAGACATTACAGTACAATACACTTGTATTATACATTATAGGCTTTCAAAAGTATTGGCAAATCTTACGCATTTTATTTGTTAAACAAGGGTAAATTAGTGTTTCATTAAAATTTCTAAATAATCTTTTAATAGTACATGATGCTAGGAATTATGGTGTCTAATTCATGCCATGTCGTATGTTCGCTCGACGGGGCGCCTGACGAAACACAGCAATACGACAAATTGGTCACTTTGTCATGTATTCATTTTGTCGCCTTTGTTTCCCAGGATACGAATACAAATGACAATATGACCATTTAGTCGTACCTTCGTTTCGACAATATGACCACTTGATACGACATGGCATAAATCGGACACCATAAAATACGTTTATTGTTTCAATGATGTTGATTGTTTTCAAAATACTTTTACGTTTTTAGACCATTATATAAAACTTCAGCTGCCTCGCTAGATATTTAAAGTTTTAAACATAATAAGAAGCATTACCTGTTTAGATTGATGATTAACTATCAACAGCGAAAATAAGTTTTGGCTTCCAAGAAAGAGCTTTTGTAGGCATTTAGCTTTAATCACTTGTATTGGGTGTCTTTATAATACAATTAACACATTGAGCGCACGTTATTTCTTGCGAATAGATCTAACTGCCACCGTTTTTGACTCGCCTTCATTGTGATCCGGATTTCCCGAATGAGCTATTTTTAGCAGTGTAATCAAATCGTCCTTTACAGATAAGCATTAGACGGGATATTAAAAATATTGCTGGTTGTGGAAGTAAAACAAACTGTTGATTTTGTTAAAAAAAACGTTTTTTAGAAATTCGAAACAAATAAACTGGAAATATCAGACTCTTTTTAAATGAGCAATATTGTTTTGCCAATATTCTTGCCAGCTACGTTGCCAATGCCATATTTGTTCCCGTTATTGTGAAAAATACCGTTCAGCATTAGTTTTCCAGCTGTAAAAAATGTGAAAGCTCATCGAAGATTGGCTGTTTGAAAGAACACGAAAATAAATGTGACCTCCTATTGGTAACTGTCATATCCTAAAATGTGTAGTGACAATAAGGAGCTGGTTTTAACCAGACTACACTGTGCCCTCCCTAAACTCCCTTTGATGTCTAATTAAGATTTAACAATTACATTTTGTAGTTTTGATTCTTCAATAAATGCAATAAAATATCAAGGCGGATTAGACATGTTCTTTAATTGTAATATTGTTATGGTATTTTGTCACGGAACTATTAAAATCGTTCATTTTAATGACACATGTACACTGCAATAACATGATGATGATAATAAACAATTTATTCATTGCATTATCTTAATGAAGTCAAATATTTCACGCAAATACCAGATTATATTTGAAGTTTAATGAAAGGATGGAAAGTTATACGAGAAGACGCTTTCTATAGTCATGTCAATATGTTTTTCAAAGTTATCCTAATCACTCTAAAATCACACATGTCAAATAGTAATGTCACAGGGTGAGAAAAATGTGCAGCCTGACCAGAACTCGAACCCGGGACCTTCGGAATACCGTACCGCGACTCTACCGACTGAGCTATCCGGCCGCTTACACATCTTCTCCCCTAAATAGTGAACAGTCGAAATTCACAGAGTAACAGAGCAATGTAAATTAAACTCTGAGCTATATCAGTCACGTCCCCCGTTGGGCGCCAAATGTCACAGGGTGAGAAAAATGTGCAGCCTGACCGGGACTCGAACCCGGGACCTTCGGAATACCGTACCGCGGCTCTACCGACTGAGCTATCCGGCCGCTTACACATCTTCTCCCCTAAATAGTGAACAGTTCTGAACCGTGACAGTAACAAAAGTGTAACTCAAAAAGTTTTATCCATTGACTACTATAATTATGTCCTAATTGTCAAGAATTTTATATCAGACAAACAAGAAATGAGTTAAGTTTGAGAATGATTTTGCATAGGCAACAAATTGATACAAAGGCACTTCGTATTCTTAAATTAATAAACATCTACGTAAGTGTTCCGAAGAAAATGTCAATATATCTTTCTATAAAAAGTTCTCAAGAACGATGGTCATTTCAGAGAAGATAAAAAATAAATTATGTTTTATAAGTATATCACCGCCGAAATTGAACATTTCATACTGGAGAAAACCCGTTTAAAATGGGTATGTTAACATTTTAACGAATTTATAAAAGAAAAAAAAAATGTTTCTATTTCAACATGGAATTTAATTTATTTTTTTCTAAAATAGTTTACCCATATAGCTTGTGAATATTTTTGAAAAATACGTACTTGTAATAAGTCGTTATATTTCTATTTCAAAAATATCTATTATGGTATTTTAATTGAAGGTTTTTCACAAGAATATCTTATTTGCCATGTAGCCTCGTAATTGGATGTTTTCCGCATTATTAACATTACACCATTGTTATACTTGTTATGATTACTATCCAATCATTTTTTGTTTGTAAAATTAATATCAAATCGTTTTCAATGACTTAATTGTCAATAATTATTTTATTATATGAACAGGCTATGACTAAAAAAACATTCATACAAAGTTCACCCATACACTACTTTTGCATGTTGTCTTGTTCTAGCCTGTTCTATTCCATGTGGTGTCAGTACGTACGGATAATTATGTCCTCGTGTCTGTAATTTCAATTCTGTTAGACGCTTTTTTGTATGTCTCTTTTTTGTTAACGATATTATGGTTCCTGACGTCGAATTGAATGGTTATCTTAACTTAAGTATGCTAAGAATGACATGATCCTAAAGTTAGATAGTTATGCGTATTTGTATGCTTACAGTATAAATCTGTACAAATGTCTTATACATGTACTTTCCGTGTTAATAACTTTTGATAGAATTAAACACCAGTCAAGATATCTCTTCCAGTTGTCTTAAATAGTTTGACAATTCATAGATGTATTTTGATTTCATCCACTAATAAAGAGTGTCTTCTAAATATCCGAGCACTAAAGTAACGTAAGTTGAAGCCATTATAGTATCCTAGCTGCGCCTTTTTTCTGAATTCAATACTTTCCGTCGAATACGTTGTTGTTAAAAGTAAGCTGTGGAGGCTTATGAAATATGCTGGAATGTTCAACTCCTGCTGAGAGAAAATATAAGTATCTAAACATTATCGAGCGAGCAGAAAATATTTGGTCTTTTCTGGAGCACTTTAGAAACAAAACTATGACAAAACTAGGAGGTACTGGAGATACTTAAAAATGCATGGAAAGAAGACCATTTGCTAGACATGTCTGTGATAAAAAGGTGTACTGTTGCTTAATTTATTCATTTATTTCAACTAATTTCGGATAGAGAATGATCAAGGTCCGCAAATCAAAATAAACATACGTAGCATTTCAAATAAATATCTTTTATTCCACTTGGTAGCTAAGAAGCTTGCACAAAAGTACTGTATCAGAGTGTCATTATCCTCATGTCACAGACATTTTTAGAGTTGTCATTTCAATTAACCGTCAAAATGGTATGGAAATAAAAAACATAAAAGATTATTCCATTATAAAACTGAATACTTACTGCTCGTTATTTGATAAAAGTCTCCTTTGATCATGATGAAAACAGCTAATATGTCTTTCATCGTATCTTAAGGAAATGTGTAACGACACGTGTCATTTTTTGATAAGAGCGTTACGTCAGAAGTTCTCTAGATATACGTATGACCCTTTTAATGTAAGTATTTTAACTGTAATATATATATATAGAAAAAAAGGCTAACTAGATGACTAAGTGTGTAACGATAACAAAATAGTTTGAACTCATTCTTTATTCTCATGACAAATCATTCTTATGCATGGTGTCTTTTAAAACAAAGTTTAAGTAAGATTATATAATTTTTTAATGATATCGGCAAATTCTTAAAGATAGTACCGGCCAATTACATTTATTATTCTAAAAAAATCATGTGTACATCTTCATTGAATCAATTGAAGGCGACAATTTCAAGAAAATTGCAATTTCCTTTACATTCAGATATAAATGTCTATCTTGATATAAAATATTTAATAATGTCTTTTGAAATAAGTAGCTACTTAGGAGATAAAATAACGATTTATAATATAATTTATAGTGTAGAAATAGAAAATAATTATGGCAAAAACATATATAGAATAATAACTTTATCTTTTTCTGGCCGTTACTTGACTAATTTGGAGCCTTAAATGGTACATAAATGTTGACATAGTTTACATTTAATAGTTACTGACATCACATGGAATAGGTCTTTTTAAAATGTCATCGGAAATGTGTGTCATAGCTAAGTGTCTTAACTTTTAATGTGTCCGCTTTTTTAAAAGAACCTTCCTAGGAGTTATAAACATACCTCGTCAATAAAACAAGTAAAGTTAACAAAAATAAAAAGAACAAGAAAATTACAATAACTCATATTTGCTGTATCAAAGCCTCATTCATGTTCCTGCTCCCATAATGAGTTTATACTCATTAACAGCACATTGGTTTGTTTTCAATTTACACCATGCAGCATGCGTAGTGCTAAGGTTTTGTATGAATTACCTTTTTTCTTAAAATTTTGTAACATATATGTAAAATCACTTGTTTAAATTGTTCTCGATATATGTATATCGACAATCCTGGGGGAAGCTATCTTACTCCAGTGACGTCATACTGAACGTTTCGGACCAAATATATTCGCTCTTTGTACTAGGTGTCTCTTTGGGATCCAGTTGTCGCAGCTCATACAAAATTAGCGGGTTCGTCAACTCTGCTGTGAGTTCTGGATCAAGGGTAAAAGGTTCTGTAAAAAGACAAATATTCGCTACTAAATATATATTTACTATATAAAATATTCATTGTTCATTTCAACAAAACCGTGGCCTGATGCAATATTTTTTTTTTCAATTCAAGTGCGCATGCTTTGTACAGATTAACGTTGTAATTGAAAAAATAGCAAGAAATGATAATCGAGGAGATGGGATATGAGCTACGGGTGTAAGAATTAAATACGAACTCTGGAAAACAGTTCTGGACATGAATAATAAAACATAACTCTTCAGAGACAAACACGAACATAACAAACACATACAAAACTTGGTATTACGGGCAATGAATATTCACCCTGTGACACCTGTTATGCGTACTTCCTTTGCAAATAAAATGGTTGAGAACTCAGATAAAAAAATCTGAAAAATGTTATCCCTCGCAAACATTAAAAGCAGCACAATTACATGTAAATTGCAGACTCGGTTTGAGTCTGAACATGAGGGATAATGAAAGAGTGCAACATTCCTCGCGTCCATAGCACCAGCTTGAACGGTACTCAATTTTCAACACTTATAAGTGCTGGACTCAAAGATCCCGAAGGACCAGAAAAATAGAAAACACTGAAGTGAAGTAATAGGCATCTTATTTAGTAATAAACGATGTTGTTCAAATCAATAATTACATTGTGATATATTCCAAAGGAGGGATTTTGTCATTAATTCAATGGTTATTGCAGCCATTATCATTACAGCTGTATGTTGCAAACAGTTACAATGTAATAATGGAAATGCGTTTAATAATAAATAATACCAATAATGATAATCATTTATAGGCATAAACCAGTGTCACCATTTTAGATTCTGGTAGTTGTTTTTGCTCTTTTCACCGTAGTGCATATTATATTCCATATTCAGATTAATGTAGCACAAACTAATTTGTTACTGTGTCAGATGCGAGTTATGACTATAAAAATATGTTTAAGCTATCTGACAATGGTAACGATCAGATGATTTATAAGTGTGACACTTCTATCATATCATCTCATCTCAACAAATAGAAATAAAAGTGTTAACATTTTCAGAATGCTTAATTTTTAAAATCAAATTAGTTATTCAACATTTTAAACTTATTTAAGGCATTTTGATAACGAAAGAACGAAACAGTTTGAAAAACTAATTTAATCTGCAAAAGATTTATTGAACTGATATTGCATTTGTAAAATCCATTCTTAATTGTAGAATTTGAACGCACTTTAAGTAGCATACCTACAGAGTTACCAATATACAACTTTCCTACTTAATGGTCATACATTGTCATAGGAGACTCTAGAAACAATTCAATTAAAGATCGACGATTGGCCCAACGGGATTTGATATGGTGACGAATTATAAAAACATTTTGAATTTCTTGATGAATAGATAAGATGTCAATTAATTCACTTGCATGCAATGGCACGTGAACAGGAAATTGGAAAACTTGCAAATATTATCATTTCACTTCTTTCCAGCTTTCCTTATAATCTGTGTCAAATGTAATTTTAATAGAACACACAATTTAGAGTTTAAACTAAGAGGCAGTTTATGATAATTCTAGTATTTCATTCTACTTCTTATTTAGGCGAGTCATTCGTAAAAAGGCCAATTTGGCGTAATAGCTACAAGGGACCCAGGAGAACCCGAAACAAAAACAGGGCAGGGCACAAGGCAGAGCATGCAGGATAACAAAAGCAGGCGTTAGATTGAATTTAATAGGAAATCATTGATCGTAAGTTACTTTAAAAATGTATCGCGCACCTTGAGGTTGTCTGATAAATGCAGAACCGGGTATGCTTTTAACAGTCTGTCGAATATGCTCAATAGGTCAGGAAAATGGCTTTTTTATTTAACCTTAAAAAAAAGGTATTAACAAACATTACTGTTATGCGTTATTCACTTGCAGATTAAGCTTATTATTTATTCATAATCGATGTTGTTGAAATCAATGAACACATAATTAGCGCAGATCAAAAGAGGATCTTGATCATTTTAATTCATAGCCGTTTTTATTACACGCTACATGTTGTCAACAGTAAATCATTGAAATGCTTCAAAATAAATATTTTCAATTTAGTCAATCGGTCGAAAAGACACAAACGCATTATTTTATTATGGATTCTCGTAGGGTTTTACTATTATCACCGCCATGCATATCAAATTCGTTAATCAGTTTAATGTAGGGAATAATAATTCGAATTGTGACCAAAAAAAGTGTTGTCTTTCTAAAAATGTTTACATTATAAATTGTGCAACCGTTTCAAGTACAACTCTTTTCGACTATTTTAAACAGAGAAGATGAGAAAGATGCATGCCACCAGATGAGCTATGAGAAATTGTTTAAGAAACTTTAACTCTGGGTAAAGTTACTATAACTAGAAATAATTAAGAGTCAAGACTAAAATAACAAGTAATTATCAAACTATTGCAAGCAATCCATGAGTCCCCTACCGGTATGAACCCAGCTACATTCTGAAGGGCCATTGGTCATTCACTTATGTCTCTATTTTAAGTAAATTTGTTGAAAAGGTTCTTAAAAAACGATCACAGGAAACAGTTTTAATGTACAGACAGACAGACAGACAGACTGAAGGACACTCTAAAGTTATTTTTTTTAAACATCCCTGTTATCAAAATATAACATTTTTAAAAACAAAATTTTTAAAAAGGAGATAACTCTTGAAATAAAGATGCAAGACGTCATACACGATGTGAGTGTAACAAAGAACAATTAGTAATGAAAGTGTTGATAATAAATGTTTATTTTGAATTTTAAGTAAAAGAAAGTTAAAAAAAAAAACAATATTTTTTTTCATGAAATTCTAGGTTCAAGGGAGGAAATTTTGATAAATTGTGTGCTAGACTTGTAAACCTTGTCACATATGATGCGGTTGATGACAAGAAACTTCTATTTAAAGTTTGAAAAAAATACCTTAAGAAATAAAAGAACGCATAGTGAAAAAACGTAAAAACAGAATCAGAAATCTTGAAATTCAGTCTATTTGTTGCCATAGCAACCAGAATTTTCAACATAGAAAGAAAAGAAAAAGACGTGCATAATCTCAAGACTGCCATCTACCCATATTTCTAGTTTCATAAAAATATTTTCAGTAATTTTTTTGTTATCACTGGATCCAGGTTTTGTGTAAAATTTGCCATATTTTCAGTCTATGTGTTGCCATAGCAACCAGAATTTTCAACATAGGAAGAAAAGAAAAAAACGTGCATAATCTCCATACTGCCATCTATCCATATATCAAGTTTCATATAAATATTTTCAGTACTTTTTGCGTTATCGCGGGATCAAGTTTTGTGGACGGACGGACTGACGGACGGTCGGACGGACGGACGGACAGAGGGTAAACCTAAAGTCCCCTCCGTTAAACCGGTAGGTGACTAATAATTGACATTTTAGGTACGCGTATATACTGTTTGTAAAGTCAAATTTTACTACTGTACATTATCTACTGCGTGACTAACGCAGTAAAGTGTTTTTCGTTTTTTTTTCCGTTTTTTTTGTGTGTGCATATTTTGACCCTTTTTTAATTTACGTGGATTGTAAGTGCCGTTTGCAATGTGTAAAGTACCGCTTGTTCATTTCACAATGTATTACTTTTAAATACATTTTCAAAATTTTACGTAAATTTATAAAAGAAAACGCAGCCTTTTTGTTGAAAGTGAAAGCAATTAAAAAGCATACGTTTTGTCTTATTGAATATAGTGATTGCTTTTTGATGCATTTGTATTCCGAATCACATGAACAAGAATTTTAAAAAAACTTTTATTAACATTAATCATTATTCCTTTACATATTGTTTGACAAGTGACCAGTGTGCTTTGGAAATGCACATATCTGTTTCAATCAGGTAAACAATTAGTCTTTTGTTAGTATTTGAAAATATTTTCTATTTAAGCGAGTCTTTCGTAATTTGTCTAGTAACACAATATTTTTGATTATCTCTTTATGCATTTGGACCTTTACCTTTTTCTGTTACGTCCATTTGCAAGGATGCATGCATAGTATCAAAAGCACATATTAAATTGCTTGTTTTACAGCTTATATTTGAAAAAATAAATAAATTAAAAACATACATGTACTAGTTTCATATAAAAAAGTACATATGACAGAGAATGTGCCGAAACAGGATATATAATATATTTGAACTATGCACAACATCTTGAAATGAAATGAATCAACAGAGAATGTTCAACTCCTGCTGATAGAGAATGTTAGAATCTAAACATTAACCGAGCGAGCAGCAATATTCGATCATTTCGGGAGCACCTTAGAAAATAAACAAACTATGCCAAAACTAGGAGTTACTCGAGAGACTAAAAACAATTCATGATAAGACCATTTGTTAGACATGTCTGTGATATAAAAGGTGTACTGTTGCTGAGTTTATTCATTTATTACAACTAATTTCGGAAAGAGACTGATCAAATTGTGTACAAATTTTGAAGACATATCAAAATACACATACGTAACATTTCAAATAAATATTTTTATTACACTTGGTAGCCAAGATGCCTGCCAGCTTCAACTCGTACAAAAGTACTATATCACAGTGTTATTGCCTTTGGGTCAACGACACTTTTAGAGTTGTCAGTTCAGTTCACCGTCAAACTGGTAAGGAAATATAAAGATAAAAGATTATTCCATTATAAAACTGAATACTTACTGCTCATTATTTGATGATAGTCTCGTTTGATCATGATGAAAACAGCTAATATGTCTTTCATCGTATCTTAAGGAAATGTGTAACGACATGTGTCCTTTTTCATAAGAGAATTGCGTAAGAGTTTCTCTAGATATACGTATGGCACTTTAATACAAATCGCTTTCTATTTATTTATATTTTTTAACATATTTTTCTTATTTACTCCTTCGTTTATTTCTTATTCTCAGGTAAGTTCGCATTTAATGCAACATAATATTGCAAAATATAATTATACTTTAAGAATGTACGTAATTAGTACTACGAACTCCTAAAAACATTGGAAATATGTTACATTCATTATAACAATTTATGAAATCTAACCCTGATGTATATAGCAAATAAATTCAATTAAACAATTTATTGAATACAAAATGCCATTTAAAAAAAGTTTGATCCAGTCAACGCCAACTCCTTACTTAATAAAGAAGTAAGATTATTTTCAAAGGGAATAGTGGCGTAGCGGTTAAAGTGTCCACCTCTAAACGCAGGGACAATATCTTTGACAAATGCATTACTACTGCCAGAAAGAGAACATAAAAGTGGTTAAAACAGTCTTCAAGTGTTCATCACATTTCAAATATGTTGAAACTAAATGAGTTCAAAAAATATATACCATTACATAAATATGACTATGCCAGTTTATTCTTAGTTCTACATGTATTTACAATATGCAATTGATCCCAATTTCTCGGTTTGTCATTATTCCATGTCTTTCAATTTTGTTAAGTAAATGTTAGTACTTTTACGGTTCTTTATCTATAGAAAAAAGGCTAAATAGATGACTAAGTGTGCAACAATAACAAATAGTTTGTTGTCTTACTTTGCTTGCATGACAAATTATCCATATGCATGTTGTCTTTAAAAAGAAAGTGTAAGTAAGATTTTAGATTTTTTAATGATTTCTGCAAATTCTTAAGATAATACCGGCCAATTACATTTATTATTCTAAAGAAAATCCTTGTATAGATCTTCATTTAATCAATTGAAGACGACAATTTTAAGAAAATTGCTGTTTCCTTTACATTTAGATGTAAATGTATGTCTTGAAATAAAATATGTAATAGTGTCTTTTGAAATAGATAGCTACTTACGAGATAAAATAGCGATCTATAATAGTATGTAGAAATAGAAAATAATTATGGCAAAAACAAATATAGAATAATAACTTTATCTTTTTCTTGCTTTTACGTGACTTATTTAGAGCCTGAAATGGTACATAAATGTTGACATAGTTTACATTTAATAGTTACTGACATCACATGGAATAGGTTATTTTAAAATGTCATTGGAAATGTGTGTCATAGTTAAGTGTCTTTAACTTTTAATGTGTCTGCTTTTAAAAAAAAAAATCCTAGGAGTTGTTGGACATGCTTCGCACTGACCTCGTTAATAAAACAAGTAAAGTTAACAAAAAGGAATTTCACAAAACGACACCAAGAAAATTATAATAAATCATCGTTACTGTTTCTAAGCTTCATTAGTATTTCAAAATGAATATTCCTAATGAAAATATAATCGAGGAGTACTATAATTATGTATATGTGATGGATAGTGGATATGGGTTATGAGCTACGGGTGTAAGAATTAAATACGAACTCTGGAAAACAGTTGTGGACATTGATTATAAAACATAACTCTTCAGAGACAAACACGAACATAACAAAACATACAAAACTTGGTATTACGGGCAATGAATACTGCACAACTATGCCAAATTCCTTTTCAAATAAATGGTCGAGAATTCAGATAAAAATATCTGAAAAATGTAATCTCTCGCAAACATTAAAAGCAGCACAATTACATGTAAATTGCAGACTCGGTTTGAGTCTGTACATGAGGGATAATGAAAGAGTGCAACATTTCTCACGTCCATAGCACCAACTTTAGCGGTACTCAATTTATAACACTTATAAGTGCTGGACTCAATGATCCCGAAGGACCAGAAAATGAAAAAAAACACAGAAGTGAAGTAATGGGCATATTATTTAGTAATAAACGATGTTGTTCAAATCAACAATTACATTATGATCTATTCATAAGGAGAAACTTTGTCAATAATTCAATGGTTATTCGCAGCCATTATAATTACACGCTGTGTGTTGCAAACAATATATCACGGAAATGCGTTTAATAATAAATAATACCAATAATGATAATCATTTAAAAGGCATAAACAAGTGTCACCATTTTAGATTCTGGTAGTTGTTTTTGCTCTTTTCACAGTAGTGCATATCATATTCCATATTCAGATTAATGTAGCACAAACTAATTTGTCACTGTGTCAGATGTGAGTTGTGACTATAAAAAGATGAAAAGGCTATCTGACAATGGTTCCGATCAGATGATTTATAAGTGTGACACTTCTATCATATCATCTCAACAAATAGTAATAAAATTGTTAACATTTTTAACAAACCTCCTTTTTTAAATTCAAATTAATTAAACAACATCTTAAACAGATTTAAGACATTTTGATAACAAAAGAACAACACTATTTGAAATCTTATCCACAAGGTTGTAACAACATATTTATTGAACTGATATTTCATTTGTAAATCCATTTGAAACGCAATTCAAATAGCATACTTACCCAGTTACCAATATATCCAACCGCCCTACATAATAGTCAGGGAATGCTCTAGAAACAAACTGTGGATCAATTATAAGTTGACGATGGGCGGAACGTGTCAATGAGACTTGATATGGTGACGAATTATAAAAAACGTTTTGAATTTCTTGATGAATAGATCAGATGTCAATTTATTCACTTGCATGCAATGGCACGTGAACAGGAAATTGGAAAACTTGCAAATATTAACATTTCACTTCTTTCCAGCTTTCCTTATAATCTGTGTCAAATGTTCTTTTAATAGAACACAATATTTAGAGTATAATCTAAGAGGCAGTTTATGATAATTCCAATATTTCATTCTTCTTCTTATTGAGGCGAGTCATTCCTAAAAAGGCCAATTTGGCGTAATTGCTACAATCATATTTGATTTCTATTCGGTTTTTATAGCACGATAATGTTAAAACATTATGGTTTATTATACTATTCTCGAATCTGGCTCAACTTTCTTAAAGGATGAGTTTTTTTTATAAATTGATGCATAGTATATGTAGTTCGTTGTGAATTGATTGACAATATGAATAAGTAATAACCAATAAATCATTATCTGTTATTTCAAATACACAAATTACTTAGATGTTACCTGAAGCTTGCGATGTTATTTTGTAAAATAAAAAAAATCAGAAAATTTAAAGCGAATCAACTTTTACTATATCAATGCTTCAGGACATACATTTTTTGGTGATTTTTAAGTTCTGGATTTAGTTTAGCAATAAAGATTTGATTCATTTTCAAGGTATCATAGAGAGGAACATATTAAAAACAACCATAGCTGATAATCATTTAAAATAAGTTAACTATATAATCTTAATCGTTATCATTATTGTTTGTCACAAGATAAAATTCATTCTTAAAGGTTAGTTCATTACATTGGACGTCAAATAAAAAAATGTACAATGTTCATTCCACGACCCTCTCGAAGTTGGACAAAATATATCCACTTAGTTTTGCCAACTATAAATGTAGGAACGTTTTAAGACAAAAAGGCATCTTTGATTTGTGGACTTTTAATTTGTTAAAAAAACGTAGAATTTAGTCGATATAATTTTTATTTTTGTTTGAGCGTTTACTATAATTCCGAGTTGATAAAAGGTAATGACTTTGATGTGCTTTGAACATAGATAAGATTGTTTGCGTCCACGCGTTTCAAGATTATCAGCCGATTTCAATAATGCTAATTTTCTTCGTTTTTCTTTTTCTATTTTAGTGAACTTCCACTTCTCTCATGGAGCATCATAGTTGTGTGTGTTTATGTGTTATATCTAACGAAATAGAAGGTTTAATCACGTGCATGCATCGTCTTGAATACGTTTTGTTTTTAATGAAGACAGCACAGAAATTTTAATCAATCATCTTGGCATAAATTTCTGAGTATAATAAATTTATATTTTTTTATATATGTTAACTATGATATTGAATATTTTTATTCTTTTTCAAGTGTTTGTGAAACGCCAAGGATATTTTTAAAATGGAACAAATATAAAAAAATACTTAATTAACAATATGTTTAACAAAATGTTTCAAGAGAGTTAAGCAGTTTGTTTTTATAAAATTTTTTATTGTAAAATTTTTGAAGAAATTTCCCTTTTCAATATTTTTCAGTTAAATAGTCCCTGATTATATTGGGGAAGGTTATAACTTTTGCTGTTTATCCCTTTAAAACTTTCCCTTTTGGAAAAATATTTATGACCATTTAAAAAAAATAAAAACTTTTGAAAAAGTAAAAAAAATCATCTAGCCCGGAAGCCCTTTTCCCGGAGGGATAATTTAATTAAAACATTGTTTGTAAAAATTGTCCTTTTAAAAATCTGTACCGAATTTTCTTCAAAGTCCCCCCAAAAGATAATTATGTATATATCTGATTTTAGAATTTCTTTGGAAGGGATTATTTTTTCGAAAATTTGTGTTAGTGCAATTCTAATTATTTAACAAAATTTTAGGCAAATAAAAAAAAGTTTTAGTAATTTAATGAGGGATAAATTCCCAAACGTTGTTGAACCCGGATTCAATTGTCCTTGAAAACGCTATTTTTGTAAGTCTTGTAGATATGATGTCAAAAACATTTATGAAACAAATTTATATGAAGGTTTTATTAAGGTTTTTACACGATTGAACATTTTAAGATTATTGAAATAGAGAGAAGAAAAGAATTCTTAAAGAAAGACAAAAACTGGAAATGTTGCAGGTTTGGTTTGATTGAGCCTATTCATGGACGGTAAAGTATAAGTTACCGTCTACGGCCCCTATCACTGGCTGAAGCAAAATTCAACATTGTTTATAGGGGTATATGGTGGAAATTTGTTTCATATCTAAATTGACAATATTGACCTACGTCATTTGTGCATAAAACATATGAATTTAGACAAAAACACTAATATATTAGAGGTGGATGTTGATGATATGAAACTAAATTAATGTCACTTTATTTCGATAGAAATGCCCCATGGTTGGAACTGAAACAGACAAGTTGAATAGCTGAAATGAACATTATACTAATCTATTAATATAAGATCATTATCTTCTCAAAGTCATTTCAACCTGACACTGGAAAGACCGACATTTCTATGCAATTGGAATTGCTGTCTTGTGCAAAACATCTTATTAGAAGACATTAAAAATGACTTATTATTTGAAATCAGTCTAAGTACGCTTTATTAACTGTTCTACTAAATGATTATTATGCATTCATGCATTTTATCTTAAGTTATTAAACGTTTACGCCATCTTGTTCAATTATTGTGTAATATGACTAAGCATGTGTAAAAATTTTCTTAATAGACCCCAACCATTATGGCTATCCATTGATTATTATCCCCGTAAAAAGCAGTTTTTTAATTTATATACCCTTTTCCCTTTGCAAGCAACGTTTTTTTTTTCAAAAAATTTATCTACTTTTCACAAAAGGCCCCAACTAAGTTTTAAATTAAATTTAAAAGCATTTTCAATTGAAAAGTCAGGGTTTAAAATTTAAAAAAAATTTAAATGATTTTGTTTTATTTTAAATATTTTAAGGGTATCTGATTAGTATCTTAGGGGTTTTTTTTAAAATTTAAGATTGACATTTCTTAAATAATTTTTGAAAAAATTTCGTACTTTTTTTAGGGCTATCAGTTCAAAGGAATTTAATAAGGTTACAAATTTCATTAGAAAAAAAAAAAACAATGACAATTTTTATGAAAACCCCCATATTTTTATTAAAATTTCTATACGGGCTTTTTAAAAGGGGTTAAATGTCGTTTTTGTAACTTTAATTTGCTGGGAAATAATTTGTTTTCCCTGTTAAAGGGTTTTCCGGGAAAGAAAAAATCCTTTTTTTGGGAAAAGTCAAAAAATAAACTCAGTTTTCTCGGAAGTTATTTAAAGGGCCAAAAAATTGTAAATGGAGGTGCAGACGAATTTAAACATGCTTTCAAAGGAATTTTAAAAAATTTTAAATTTTGAAAAATTACGGATTCTTAATTAATAGATAAAACTTCAATTCGTTATTTCACTGACCATCAAACTTGGTCTCTGTTATATATTATTAAGTATCCTACTAGTAACAATTGTAAGGTATTATAGTGTACAAGTGTATGGCGTAAGATACGTTAAAAGTCCAACGGTCAAAAAAGATCCTTTCAAGCAATTTTATGTTTCCGAATTTTGAGTCGCTATTGTATGAATAAACACATCTGCAAACAATTATTTATTGTTGAATCTTTCACCATTCTTCTGAACAGTTTTTAAATGTCCACACCCTTTTAATCCAACCATTAAAATTCTTCACAAATATAAACACATGAGCCGCGACATGACAAAACCAACATAGTGTGTTTGCGACCAGCATGGATCGAGACCAGCTTGCGCATCCGCGCAGTCTGATCAGGATCCATGCTGTTCGCTTACCAACCCTATTACAAGTAGAGAAACTGCTGGCGAACAGCATGGATCCTGATCAGACTGCGCGGATGCGCAGGCTGGTCTGAATCCATGCTGGTCTCAAACGCGCTTTGTTGGTTTTGTCATGTTGCGGCTCACATGATTTTAGAAAAGGCCGAGAATCTGTCACTTTGGAAAATTGGAATGAATAACTTCCTTGTTTCTTCTAGATTTGCTTGTTTTATTTCTAAATGGAAACGATCATTCTTGATTGGGTAAAAAGTAAATGATACAACGCTATCAAACGCTCCTTTTTAAAATTATTTTTTTGAGCTAAAGTCTTCATGTATCTATAATAAAACTGTTTAAAATTGAAGGTATCAGTGGGGATTTTGATATTCCAGAAAATATTAAAGAAACGTGATTAAGCTTGTATTTAAACATAAATGCATTTTTGTTTGTGTTAGCATGATGTAATTTTATTTCATTCTGAACTTCCACTCGTGACCACAACTGTCCTCTATATATTGAGAAATTCACCATTGCACTGTAAGCCTAAACAGGTGAAAGAATTTCATAAGAAATATATCGTGTCAATAAAAAGTAAAATTTACTTTAACAAAATGTTCACTTCCACTTAAGCAATGTTTTTTTAAAAACAAGAAAAGGGTACAGCGCTTTAAACAGTCCGGTCGAAATGTCAAAAGGTCAGGAAACCAATAATCTTTAATCTAACGCTTTAATAAAATAAAATTAACAAACATAATGTTTTGGTTTTACTTGCGAGAATTAAGCTTAAATTACTTTATTCATAATCAATGCTGTTTGCAAATCAATGAACAACAATAATTAGCTTACCGAATCAAAAGCGGATCTTTATCATTATAAAAATTCAAAATAGACACGTTATTTAACAACGCTTACATGTTGTCAACGATAAATACATTAAAATGCTACCCAAATAAATAATAATCAAATTTAGTTAAATCGGTCGAAAAAAAAAAAACGCATTAAATCTTTTTTATTTTTGATTCTGATAGGGGTTTTAAAAAATTTTCACCGCAAAGCAAAATTTAAAATTAGTTAAAACGGGTTAAAAGTAAAGGGAAAAAATAATTGAAAAAATTGGGGATAAAAAAAAAATTGGTTTTTTCTAAAAAATTTTAAAAAATTTAAAATTGTGCCCAACCCTTTGGTCCTTTCAAGTTTGGGTTCTTTTCGAAAAAAAAATTTTTAAAAAGAAAAAAATGAAAAAAGAAATTTATCCACCCGATTTTGCTATATAAATAGTTAAAAAAATTTAAAATTGAGGGAAAAAATTTCAATTGTGATAAAAAAATTATAAAAAAATAAATACATAAAAAATAAAGATTCAAGATTAAAACGATAATTTACATTTTAAGTACGCATGTAATGTGTAAAATACAGTCTTTGTTCAGTTCACAATGACAATCAGCTAAGCAGTTAATCTTTTTCTTATCATTTGAAAATATTTCCTATTAAAGCGAGTCTTTCATAATTTGCAGAGCAACACAATGTTTTCGGAAGATCCGATCATCTCTTAATATATTGGAACTTTACCTTTTTCCTTTACGACCATTTTCAATAAGACCTGCTTCATATAAAATAACACACACTAAATTACTTGTTTCAGAGCTTATATTACAAATAGTTTGAATAAATTCATTTAGATTTTTAGATTAGCCATTAATCCAAATTTCAAATCGACAATACTACTATAATATCTTTTAAATCATTTTAAAACGCTAAAAGTTGAAATCTGAGGTCAAAATATCTGCCCGCTGATCTTGGTTTACACTGATTGCATTGGTAGAAGCATTTCAAGAAATAAGTACGACAGCTCCTGAACAACTCGAGAGTTTGTTATTAGTGAGACTGTAGTCCTTTTTAATGTTAAAAAATAAACTAAAACAAACAAACAAAACCATAATCCCTAGGCTGGTAGGCAGACACCGTTACTTTACGGGCATCATGCACAGCGAGGGAATTGAACAACCATAAATAATGACTTTAGATTGTTTCTGCGTTATAAATTGCTCAGATTGCACATCGGTTATGCTGATTTTCCGATAAAATAAATTAACTATTTCATTATTTATCGTTATTACAGACGGAATAAAACAAGAATGTAACGTTTTGGGTTTCCCCCAATTTACAACACACGTGAAGGTTTTTCATAAAAAAAACGTTTGGTTTTTTTCCCCTGTAAATGTTTTTAGAGAAAGGGTTTTTTGACCAAAGCAGGGAAATTTGATCCCTTTTTTAGTTTTTTTTAAAAAATTTTTTTGTTTTTATTTTTTTTTCTTATTTTTGCTTCGCGCATATTTGGTAGAGTGTTAAATTAAAAGGAGATTCATGTCAATGCATAGATGTGCATTTGATTAAAACAAAAGAGTTGTGTGCTTTGTACTTCATAGTATGCTTTTTATTTCAATTTGATTGTAAAATATGCATGAAAGAGAATGATAAGCTGACATTTATTACCATATCACTGTAAACTACATAGTTTAAAGCATTATACATTGATACTATTAGGCTAATCCATCACCTCGAAATGTTTTTTTTGGGGTAGAAATAGAATAATTTACGTTTTCTTAGTCTAATATGAATAAGCTTGTTTTCTTTCAAAAGTAAGATTCCGTTCATTTTTTTCCTATGTAAGTCATATGATTTTTTTTTCTATGATACACTTATATGCCGATATACCCTGATAGTTTCTTTTTGGGAGCTGGACTCACGAGGATAGGAACTTTCTCAGCACTACTCCTTTAGGATTATATTTTTGGAGTGAAACTTAAAAAAGTGTTGGAACACCATACCAAATACTGGAAATCGGTATATACCGGACAATTATCATAAATATGAAAAAGCTCTGCAGGCGCAAGTAAATTTAAATAAGTAGAGCTAGTTATTTGGCGGGTATAATTCCAATGTTATCACTATGGTGCTAAATGCGAATAATTTATATATCCGATTGCTTTAAACCTACAACATTTGTGTGTATGTGTAATTATAGCGTTATGTGCAATTCTTGCGTTATAAAACAAATGCAGTCCGAGATCAAAAGAAACATTAAAAATTATTACCTGAACTGCAAAATCCCTTATGGGCGCCATTGTCTGAACGTCATGCAAACCAAACGTAATGCCAAAGAGTTTTAAAACAATAGCAAACATCAATTTGATCTCGCAATCATTTAAACGAATTGAATTGAACGAATGGAACGTTTTCACGGTACTGAAATGTGATTTCAGTATAACGTATATACATGCAAAACAATCTGAAATAAAAAAATGAAAAATTGAATGTCAAAACAAATGTTACAAATTTTTTGTTTAATATCTATAGTGCAGGGTTACATAAATTCCAATACTGGCCTAGGTGTATTTAAAACAGTGCTTTTACCATACTTTTAAAGATGTTTTGTGCAGGATAACTTGTTGTAAGACATTCATACATGTATTTGATTTACTCTTTTAATGTCATTCAACTGTTTACTGTCTACTACATAACAATAGAGCTTCCATGCATGAATGAAAGGGTTGCATCATAAAAACAAAAATGTAACTTTGATGTTGCAACTAATTTCCATGAAGTGTTTTTTGGTGATATGGCGGATTAAACACGGAGCATGGAATTCCTAGAATTTATAATGTTTTTTCACGAGACGATATTGATTGCAACGGATCATTGTATTAAAAAATGTACGCATCACATGTAGAGAGTTGAAGAAATGAAAAGATACTCGAGACAGACATCGAAACAACAATGACGCCATTTCAAAGATGTCTTTGTAAATGATCATGGTTTGCGAAACTATGTAACATGTTACCATTTCTCCTAAAATGGTAAATTTCATAAATGTTGAACAGGATGAGAATTAAACAAATAAGCTATTCAATGTCAGGGGAAATTAATTTTAGGTCATCCTTAATATTTGAAACATTACCTTAACATTACACTCACACATTAAGTGTTGCATATTCAAATAAAGCAAATCATTTATCCATGATCGATGTCGTTGTAATCAGCAAAAACATTATTAGCTTAGCTCAAAAGCGGAACCTGGTCATTAATTCCCTGTAGGTTCGTTGTCGGTTTCATGACACGCTACATGTAGTCGACAGTAAATCGTTGAAATGCGTATGAAATGAATATTATTAATTTTACCGTGCATATTAAGTAACGCTGGAATGTCCAATTAACGTAAAAGTAACACCGAATATGTGCAACGCTTTCGCCAAAACGAATAACACAGTAAGTGAACGAACCAAAATATTTAATTCTAAATCAAATTTAAAGAAATGAATAAGCGCATACGGCTGCTACGACATTATGCTTTTTTACCAGCATTTTTTTTCTTTCATATTTTGTATACCTAAGACCGTGGCCGAGTGGTTAAGGTCTTTGACTTCAAACAACTTGCCCCTCACCGCTGTGGGTTCGAATCCCGACAGGGACTTTGGATTCTTTCATGTGAGGAAGCTATCCAGCTAGCTTACAGAACGTCGGTGGTTCTACTCAGTTGGCAATTCGTACCTGAAATAATGCACGGAAGGGCACCTGAGGTCTTACTCCACCAGTAAAGCTGAAACGTCGCGATATGACCTATACTGTGTCGATGTGACGTAAAACCAAACACAAACAAAAAAAAACCCTAAGACATTTGTCAAACTACCAGCGTCGTATAACAATAGAAGGAAGCTGTAGAAATAGGATTTAGCGCCTTTCTTACCTCCGTTGCTTCAGTGTTTCATACGAATTCGGCGTTTCCTCGTAAAAATGGTCTCAATTAAGTATTATCTGCTATTATATGACACGAGTAGATTGGAAAATGTCTCTGGTACACCGAAAATAAAATATCAAAAAGTAATATATTACGTTATTGTATTTAACGATATCAACGAGACTAAAAATTGTCATCAATACGCTATTCAGGTCATCATTTTTCGAATGATCTTGAAAAATAAACATTTTCATGGAAATACTTTTGATGAGGTTTAAAGCACGATATCTAAGCAAAAGTATGCGCTAACTCATTTCTTCCAATTTGGTGTACAATAAAAAATGTTGGTCAATTTACTTATCGCGGTGCTTGTTTAAGCCTCTAAATTGGGCAATTCTGCATTACTTTTGCACAATTCCAGCGTTATTTGCACATTCCTGCGTTACTGGATATACACGGTGAATTTGGATTATAGTTAAGACAAAACGGAATTTATTTATCAAGATTCTGGTAGGAGTTTACTTTATTCACTGATATGCCCCTTAATCAATTGAGCGTAGCACGAATTAAGTTTTTTTTTCATACTTAAAATGCTGAACTTGTCTGTAAAGGGTTACATGCTCTTAACGTGTGACACCTAAACCAAAACATATCAAGAAGTAGATGCAAATAGCTTACTGAAAATCCATTTTATTAAATCCCTTTTAAAAACAAATTTTCCAAAACAGACATTAGGTTTACGAAACGTGCTGATAACCTTACTATATGTTGAATATAATTATAATGAACTTTAAGTAAATAGTAAGTCATCAAACATATATCTATTTGTACTTATATTTCACTCGAAAAATGCTATCCTCATTGTAGAGAAGGGAAGCAATTCAAAAAGCATATACTTATCGCCCTGTTACTTATACAAAACCGTTCTACATAATAAACAGAGGAGAATCGAGACATTCGGGTACAAATATAAATTGACAAAGAACAAATTTATCAACGAGACAAAGAATGATGACAAAAAAAAAACACAACATTTTGGATGTCTTGTAATAATAATAATAATAATAATAGAGACGATAAATTACTTTTATTTATCTATTCATTTGTATTCCATATCACGTGAACAGGAAATTAAAAAGCCTGCAAATATTAACATTTTACATTATTTAAGCTTTATTATTTAAACAAAGTTCTCAGTTTAAAACAGATAAATTATGCTGATATGAAAACTTTAATCTGTAGCATTCTACCGGTATTTCGTTACATTTTAGAATCCTGCATACCTTTCGTAATTTGCTCTTGGCGATATTTCAAGAGACCACTGCCTCAGATCCGATTGTCTCGTTTTGTATTTGAATATTTATTTTTAATTTAGTTAATTGAACACATTGTGACACCATTTCAATAACAATATAATATCAAAGCGCGAGCAAGTTGATCTAAACAGCTAGTTTACGGGCAATAGTCATTCCAAAGTTATCAGCATTGTGGTAAAAGTTAAACATATAAATATCTGATAAACGAATTGCTTCAAACTCCACATAAATACTTGTCGTAATTTGCAATTCAAGTGTAACGGTTATTAATCAGTTACAGCCTGATATTCGTTTGGAATTAATGAATAAATTCCCGAAACATTGTTTAACCTTAACGGCATTGCTATTTCTGTAGGTCATCCACAAACGACGCCAAGAACGTTTTATTGGACACAGGTTAATGCATCATTAGAGGTTGTAATGGTCCTGGTAGAATTCTTATAGAGACATTATAGATATTAAATTAACCTGTGTCTGTAAACTGGAATGTGATTTGAAAATCACGGACTGACATTAGAATTAACAAAAATTCAAAACACATATTATTCATATAAGTGAAATGTCGTGTAATCTTGTTAAAACTACCTTTTAAACTTTTAAAATTTTCATTCATTCATATTAAGAGTAAATAAAGATATGTGAGTTTGCTTTGCACAAAGATGATTACTATTTCATGCATGTAGGTCTATTTTCATTTTGTCAAATTTATTCTGTTTTCCCTTGCAATTATAGTGAATCAACTGACACTTTTCCTTTTTCTCATGAAAGACCATATAGTGTGTTATTTCTAAAGAATAAGTACCGTAATCACGAGCATGACTCGTTTTGAATGAAACATTGTTTCTGATGTCAACCAATACAGGCAGATGCTCAGGTAGTATATTTTTCCTGAGTAAATTATCTTAATTCCCATATGAATATAGTAATAACAATGAAATTGATAATATTTCTTACATAAGTTGTTTTAAAGTCAAATCTATCCTTAAAATGGAACATTATACATTATAGTTTAAAGCATTATACATTCAATTTGATACTATTAGGCTAATCCATCACCTCGAAATTTTATTTTTTGGTTAGAAATAGAATAATTTACGTTTACTTAGTCTTGTTTTCTTTTAAAAGTTAGATTCCGTTCATTTTTTTCCTATGTAACTCATATGATGATTTTTTTCTGGATTATACTACACAACTGATATAATTTTATGCCTATATACCCTGTTAGTCTCTGGTGGGGAACTGGTCTCACGAGATAGATTTGGAACTTTCTACTTTCTCAGCACTACTCCTTTAGGATTATATTTTTGGAGTGAAACTAAAATAGAGTGTTGGAACACCATACTAAACACCGGATTTTGGTATATACCGGACAAGGCGCTTGAATGTTTGAATGCATTATGACAACATCATAAATATATAAAAGCTCTGTAGGCGCAAGTGCGCTTGAATGTTTGAATGCATTATGACAACATCAAAAATATATATTAAAGCTCTGTAGGCGCAAGTAATTTTAAATAAGTACCCACAAAGCTAGTTTTTGGGCGGGTATAATTCCAATTTTATCAGTATGGTGCTAAATGGAAATGATTCATATATCCGATGCACTATTTGCTTTAACCCCCACAAAATTTATGTGTGTGTGTTTAAGTGTGTGTGTGTGTGTGTTGGTGTGTGCGTGTGTGTGTGTGTGTGTGTGTGTGTGTGTGTAATTGTAGCGTTATGTGCAATTCTAACGCTATAAAACAAATGCAGTCCGAGATCAAAAGAAACATTAAGAAATACTTGCCTGAACTGCAATATCCCTTATGGGCGCCATTGTCTGAACGTCATGCAAACCAAACGTAATGTCGAAAAGTTTAAAAAACATAGCAAACATTAATTTGATCTAGCAATCATTTAAACGAATTGAATTAGACGAATTGAACGTTTCAAGGGTACTAAAATGTAATTTCAGTATAACGTTTATACGTACATGCAAATAAATCTGAATTAAAAAAATGAAAAAAATGAATGTCAAAACAAACGTTACAAAAGTGCAATTTAGTCTTATTTGTTTGATATCGATAGTGCAGGGTTACATTAATTCCAATACTGGCCTACTATACGTATATTTAAAACAGTGCTTTTACCATACTTTAATTTGGAAATATGGGTGTGATAGATATGAAATTAAATAAAATACACTTTTATGAAAAAAGACCCTTTAGTTCGTCAAACGTAGAAGTGAAGTCATAAAAATTAAACGAAAAAGGTCTTGTGCAGGATTAATTGTTGTAAGACATTCATATTCGATTTACTATTTTAATGTCATCAAACTATTTTACTGTCTACTATGTAACAATAGAGCTTTTATGCATCTATATTTATTAAAGGGTTGCATCATCTTTATAAAAACAAAATATATTGTAACTTGATGTTGCAACTAATTATCATGAAGTGACATGGCGGATTAAACACGGAGCATAGAATTCCTAGATTTTATGATGTTTTGTCACGAGACGATATTGAC
The DNA here is from genome assembly GCF_026571515.1 of Ruditapes philippinarum. Classification (NCBI taxonomy): domain Eukaryota; kingdom Metazoa; phylum Mollusca; class Bivalvia; order Venerida; family Veneridae; genus Ruditapes; species Ruditapes philippinarum. The sequence goes on from NW_026864393.1 coordinate 27,191, forward strand.
TGCAACGGATCATGGTATTAAAAAAAATACGCATCACATGTTGAAGAAATGAAGAGATACTCCAGGCAGGCCTCGAAACAACAATGGCGCCATTTCAAAAATGTCTTTGTAATTGATCATGGTTTGCAGAAACTATGTAACATGTTACCACTTCTTCTACTACGTTGGTATATTTCATAAATATTGAAAAGAATGAGCATTTAACAGTCTGTCAAATAAGCTATTCAATGTCAGGAGAAATTATTTTTAGTCAATCCTTAATATTTGAAATATTACCTTAACATTACACTCGCACATTAAGTGTCGAATATTCAGATAAAGCAAATTATTTATTCATGATCGATGAGGTTGTAATGAGCAAAAACATTATTATCTATGCTCTAAAGCGGAACCTGGTCATTAATTCCATGGTTGTTCGTTGTCGTTGACACGCTACATGTAGTCGACAGTAAATCGTTGAAATGCGTATAGTATAAATATTAACAATTTCACCGTCCATATCCAGTGACGCTGGAATGTGCAATTAATGTAAAAGTCGAATATGTGCAACGCTATCGCTAAAACGAATAAAACAGTAAGTAAACGAACCAAAATATTTCATTCTAAAGCAATTTTAAAGAAATGAATAAGCGCATACGTCTTCTAAATTATACTTTAACCAGCATTACAATTTTTGTTAGCAATATGTTTACTTTGTTTAGATCATTTGTCAGAAAGACAATCTACTTACTGTTTTGAATGTGAGTTTTGTGTTTCGTCAAATAAATATGTACAATTAAAACATTTTTTTTTCATATTCTGTATACCTAAGACATTTGTCAAACTACAAGTGTCGTATAACAATAGAAGGAAGCTGGTGAAATAGGATTTAGCGACTTTTAATGACATAACCTCCGTTGCTTAAGTGCTTCATTCACGAATTCGGTGTTACCTCGTAAAAATGGTCTCATTTACGTATTATCTGCTAAATTACGTAATATATGACACGATTAGATTGGAAAATGTCTCAGACACACCGAATATAAAATATAAAAAAGTAATATGTACGTTATTGTATTTAAAGATATCAACGAGACTAAAAATCGCCACCAATACGCTAGTCAGGTCGTCATTTTCACAAATTAATGATCTTGAAACAAAAAAAACAAAACATTTTTACGGAAATACTTTTGATGAGGTTTAAAACAGAATGTCTCAGCAACCGTATGCGCTAACTCAGTTCATTCAATTTGGTGTGCAAAAAAAAATATTGGTCCATTTACTCATCGAGGTGCTCGTTTTAGCCTCTCAATTGCGCAATTCTGCGTTACTTTTTCACAATTCCAGCGTTATTTGCACATTCCTGCGTTACTGGTTATACTCGATGAATTTGGATTATAGTTAAGGCAAAACGAAATTAATTTATCACGTTTATGGAAGGAGTTTACTTTATTCACTGACATGCCCCTTAATCAATTTAACGTAGCACGAATTAAGTTGTTTCTTTTTTCATACTTAAAATGCTGAACTTGTCTGACAAAGGGTACATGCCCTTTACGTGTGACACCTAAACCAAAACATTTCAACAAGTAGATACAATAGGTTACTGAAAATCCATTTTCATTAAATCCCTTTTAAAAACAAATTTCCAAAACAGACATTTGGTTTACGAAACGTGCTGATAACCTTACTATATGTTGAATATTATTATAAGTAAGTCAGCAAAACTATATGTATTTGTACTTATATTTCACTCGAAAAATCCTATCTTTATTGTAGAGAAGGGATCATACTTATTACCCTGTACTTATATAAAACCGTTCTACATAATGAACAGAGGAGAATCGAGAGATTCGGTTACAAATTTAAAATTGCAAAGAACAAATTTATCAATGAGGCAACGTATGATGACAAAAAACCACAACATTTTGTATGTCTTGTAGAGACGATAAATTACTTTTATTTATTCATTTGTATTCCATATCACGTGAACAGGAAATTAAAAGCCTGCAAATATTAACATTTTACATTATTTAAGCTGGGAATTCGATGTGCTTTTATAAAACAAAGTTCTCAGTTCAAAACAGATATGCTAATATGAAAACTTAAATCTGAAGCATTCTACCGGTATTTCGTTACATTTTAGAATCCTGCGTACCTTTCGTAATTTGCTCTTGGCGATATTTCAAGAGACCACTGCCCCAGATCCGATTGTCTCATTTTGTATTTGAACATTTTTTTTTTAATTCCGTTTTCGTTCATTTGCAAAAAAACTTGCTAAATATTATAGACACGCAATTAATTAGCTGTTTTACAACTTACTAAAACTTTATGTTTAACAACAAAAAGTAAAGTAAGTGACCGGAATTTGTCATCGACATAATTATTTTCGGAGGTTCCATTTATATAAATGCGTAACAATTTTATGTTTGATTTTAACATATGTTTGCATAAATGCTTACAAGCTAACTTAATAAACATTAAGGTTATTTTATGTAAGATCTTCATTTATGCTTAAAACATAATTTTTTGAATGAAGTCGATCTCTATTCAATTTTTTCCAAAGAACAGCACCATTCAATCTAATATAATAAAAATGTTACGAAAAAAAATCAAGAATAGCAATGTTTCTTTGCCTTTCTTATCACAAAAGTTTAATGGAGCATATTCTAAACAAAAGTTAAAGTAACTTGAACACATTGTGACAACATTTCAATAACAATAAAATATCAAAGCGCGAGCAAGTTGATCTAAACAGCTAGTTTTCGGACAATTGTCTTTCCAAAGTTATCAGCATTGTGGTAAATGTTAAACATATAAATATCTGATACAAGAATTGCTTCAAACCCTTCAAAAATACTTGTCGCAATTTGCAATTCTAGTGAAACGGTTATTCATCAGTTTCAGCCTGAGATTCGTTTGTAGTTAATGAATAAACATCCCAAAACATTGTTTAACCTTCACGGCAATTGCTTTTTCTGAAGATCATCCACACACGACGCCAAGAACTTTTATTGGACACAAGTTAATGCATCATTAGATGTTGTTATGGTCCTGGTAGAATTCTTATAGAGACATTATAGATATTAAATTAACCTGTGTCTGTAAACTGGAATGTGATTTTAATATCACTGACTGACATTAAAATTAGCAAAGATTTAAAACACATATCATACACATACTAAGTGAAATGTGGTGTAATTTTGTTAAAACTACCTTTTAGAATTTTCATTAATTTTTATGAAGAGTTAATAAAGATATGTGAGTTTACTTTGCACGGAGATGAGTTTCATGTATGTATGTCTATTTTCATTTTGTCAATTTATTTTTTTGTTTTCCTTTACAATAGTAACTCAACTGACACTTTTCCCTTTTACTCATGAAAGACCATATAGTTTGTTATTTTTAAAGAACAAACACCGTAATCACGTGCATTACTCGTTTTGAATAAAACTTTGTTGCTGATGTCAACCAATAAAGGCAGATGTTCATCAATCAGGTATATTTTTCCTGAGTAAATTATCTTAATTCCCATATGAGTATAGTTATAGCAATGAAATCGATCACTTTTCTTACATAAGTGTTTTTAAAGTCAAATCTATCCTAAAAATGGAACAAACGCTTCTATGACAATATGGCAAAATGTGTTGTTTACCTTCATTCGAAGATTTATCGTACATTAATGCGTAAACAAACATTCAGCTCATTTAAAAAAAAAGAAAGAAAAAAAGATATAATTGTTCTGAATCGTAAAAGAACTGATGGTAACCGAGTCTCACAAGCTTTAATTAATAAATGGAATTTTATGTCTTTATTTTATGCTTCACGCATATGTGGTAGAGTGTTAAATCAAAAGGAGATTCAAGTCACTTCATAGATGTGAATTTGATTAAAACAAAAGAGCCGTGTAAAAAGACTAATGGCTTTGTACTTCATAGTATGTTTTTTATTTTAATTTGATTGTAAAATATGCGTTTAAGAGAATGATATGCTGACATTAATTACCATATCACTGTAAACTACTTAGTTTAAAGCATTACACATTGATAATATTAGGCTATCCATTTCATCGAAATGTTTTTTCTTGGTAAGAAATAGAATCATTTACGTTTGCTTAGTCTTGTTTTCTTTTAAAAGTTTGATTCCGTTAATTTTTTTCCTATATAACTCATATGATTTTTTTCTGGATTATTCTACATATGATACACGTATTATGCCGATATACCCTGATAGTGATAGTCTCTATTTGGGGGCTGGTCCCTCGAGATAGATTAGGAACTTTCTCCGCACTACTCCTTTAGGATTATATTTTTGGAGTTAAACTAAAAATAGCGTTGGAACCTAACACCGGATTTCGGTATATACCGGACAAGGCGCTTGAATGTTTGAATGCATTATGACAACATCATAAATATATAAAAGCTCTGTAGACGCAAGTAATTTAAATAAGTACCCACAGAGCTAGTTTTTCGGCGGGTAAAATTCTAATTTTATCACTATGGTGCTAAATAGCAATAATTTATATATCAGATACACGAATTGATTTAACCCCACCCAATTTGTGCGTGTGTAATTATAGCGTAATGTGTAATTCTTACGTTATAAAACAAATGCAGTCCGAGATCAAAAGAAACATTAAGAAATAACTACCTGAACTGCAATATCCCTTATGGGCGGCGCCATTATCTGAACGTCATGCAAACCAAACGTAATGTCGAAGAGTTTAAAAACATATCAAACATCAATTTGATCTAGCAATCATTTAAACGAATTGAATTGAACGCATGTAACGTTTTCAGGGTACTGGAATGTGATTTCAGTATAATGTATATACGAACATGCAAATAAATCTGAATCTAAAAAAATGAAAAATTGAATGTCAAAACAAATGTTACAAAAGTGCAATTTCGTCTTATTTTGTTTGATATCTATAGTGCAGGATTACATTAATTCCAATACTGGCCTACGTGTATTTAAAACAGTGCTTTTACCACACTTTCATTTGGAAATATGTGTCTGATAGATATGAAATTGAATAAAGTATACTTTTATGAAAAAGGCCCTTTAGTTCGTCAAAAGTAACGCCGAATATGTGCAACGCTATCGCCAAAACGAATAACACAGTAAGTAAACGAACCAAACTATTTTATTCTAAATAGAATTTAAAGAAATGAATAAGCGCATACGGCTTCTACGACATTATACTTTCACCAGCATTACAATTTTTGTTAGTAATATGTTTACTTTTTTAGATCATTATTTAATTTTATTTTTTCATATTCTGTACACCTAAGACCGTGCCCGAGTGGTTAAGGTCGTTGGACAGTCCGTTACAAATATAAAATGACAAAGAATAAATTTATCAATGAGGCAAAGTATGATGAAAAAAACCACAACATTTTGGATGTCTTGTAGAGATGGTTAATTACTTTTATTTATTCATTTGTATTACATATCACGTGAAAAGGAAATCAAAAAGCCTGCAAATATTAACATTTCACATTATTCAAGCTGGGAATTCGATGTCCTTCTATAAAACAAAGTCCTTAGTTTAAAACAGATATGCTGATATGAAAACTTAAATCTGTAGCATTTTACCGGTATTTCGTTACATTTTAGAATACTGCGTATCTTTCATAAACTGCTCTTGGCGATATTTCAAGAGACCACTACCTCAGATCCAATTGTCTCGTTTGGTATTTGAATATTTATTTTTTAATTCTTTTCCGTTCATTTGCGAATAGACTTGCTAAATATAATAGACACGCAATTAATAAGTTGTTTTACAACTTACTAAAACTTTGTGTTTAACAACAAAAAGTCATATTAGTTACCAGAATTTGTCATCGACATAATTATATTCGGAGGTTCCATTTATATAAATGCGTAACAATATTATATTAAATTTTAACATATGTTTGCATAGATGCTTACAAGCTAACTAAATAAACTTTAAGGTTATGTTATGTTAGATCTTCATTTATGCTTAAAACATGATTTTTTGAATAAAGTCGATCTCTATTCATTTTTTTTCTAAGACACAGCCCCATTAAGTCTAATATAATAACAATAGTACTAAAAAATAAAAAAATTAAGAATAGCAATATTTCTTTGCCTTTCTTATCACAAAAGTTTAGTGGAGTATATTCTAAACAATAAGTAATAGTTACTTGAACACATTGTGACAACATTTCAAAAACGATATAATATCAAAGCGCGAGCAAGTAGATCTAAACAGCTAGTTTACGGGCAGTTGTCATTCCAAAGTTATCAGCATTGTTGTAAAATGTTAAACATATAATATCTGATAACCGAATTGCTTCAAACTCCACAAAAAATACTTGTCGTAATTTGCAATTCTATCAGTAACAGCCTGAGATTCGTTTGGAATTAATGAATAAATTCCCAAAACATTGTTTAACCTTCACGGCAATTGCTTTTTCTGTAGGTCATCCACACACGACGCCAAGAATTTATTATTGGACACAGGTTAATGCATCATTAGATGTTGTTATGGTCCTGGAGGAATTCTTATAGAGACATTATAGATATTAAATTAACCTGTGTCTTTAAACTGAAATGTGATTTTAAAATCACGGACTGACATTAAAATTAACAAAAAATTCAAACACATATCATACATATAAGTGAAATGTCGTGTAATTGTGTTAAAACTACCTTTTAGAATATTCATTATAATATAATAATAATAATATCTTTATTTAAAGAAGGTTACACATTAAGAACATACAATAACAATTCATTTGTATTAACAGTTAATAAAGATATGTGAGGTTACTTTCCACGGAGATGATATCTGTTTCATGTATGTATGTCTATTTTCATTTTGTCAATTTATTTCTGTTTTACTTTTCAATAGTAACTCAACTGACACTTTTCCCTTTTACTCATGAAATACCATATTATAGTGTGTTATTTCTAAAGAACAAGTACCGTAATCACGTGAAGACTCGTTTTGAATTAAATTTTGTTTCTGATGTCAACCAATACAGGCAGATGTTTATCAATCAGGTAGTATATTTTCCTGAGTAAATTATCTTAATTCCCATATGAGTATAGTTATAACAATGAAATCGATCATGTTTCTTACATAAGTGTTTTTAAAGTCGTATCTATAATCCATAAAATGGAACAAACGCTTCTATGACAATGTGGCAGAATGTGTTGTTTACCTTCATCCGAAGATTTATCGTAAATTAATGCGTAAACAAATATTCAGCTCATTAAAAAGAAAGACAGAAAGAAAAACGATATAATTGTTCTGAATCGTAAAGGAACTGATGGTCACAGTGTCTCACTAGCTTCAATAGATAAATGCAATTTTATGTCTTTATTTTATGCTTGACGTATATTTGGTAGAGTGTTTAATCAAAAGGAGATTCAAGTAACTGCATAGATGTGAATTTGATTTAAACAAAAGAGTCGTGTAAAAAGACTATTGGCTTTGTACTTTATAGTATGCTTTTTATTTTAATTTGATTGTAAAAAATTCGATAAAGATACTAATAAGCTGACAAAAATTACCATATAACAGTAAACTGCTTAGTTTAAAGCATTATACATTGATACTATTAGGGTAATCCATCACCTCGAAATGTTTTTTTTGTTAGAAATAGAATAATTTACGTTTACTTAGTCTGTTTTCTTTTATAAGTTAGATTCCGTTCATTTTTTTTCTTATGTAACTCATATGATTTTTTCTTGATTATTCTACATATGATACACTTAAATGCCGATATACCCTCATAGTTTCTACTCCTTTAGGATTATATTTCTGGAGTGAAACTAAAAAAAATTTTTGAACACCATACTACATACTGGATTTCGGTATATACCGGACAAGGCGCTTGAATTTTTGAATGCATTATGACAACATCATAAATATATAAAAGCTCTGTAGGTGCAAGTTAATTTAAATAAGTAGAGCTTGTTTTCGGGCATCGTCGGATACCCAGGGCCGAACCATTAACATGTGACATGTTTATCAATCGTGGGTATCCGACGATGGTTTTCGGGCGGGTATAGTTCCAATTTTATCACTATGGTGCTCAATGGCAATTATTTATATATCCGATGCATGAATTGCTTTAACGCCCACAAAATTTGTGTATCTGTGTAATTATAGCGTTATGTGCAATTCTAACTTTATAAAACAAATGCAGTCCGAGATCAAAAGAAAAATTGAGAAATACTTGTCTGAACTGCAATATCCCTTATTGGCGGCGCCATTGTCTGAACGTCATGCAAACCAAACGTAATGTCGAAGAGTTTTAAAAACATAGCAAACATCAATTTGATCTCGAAATCATTTGAACGAATTGAATAGAACGAATGGAAAAATGAAAAATTGAATGTCAAAACAAATGTTACAAATGTCTTTTTTTTGTTTGATATCTATAGTGCAAGATTACATTAATTCCAATACTGGAATTACGTGTATTTAAAACAGTGTTTTTACCAGACTTTAATTTGGAAATATGGGTCTGATAGATATGAAATTAAAAAAAATAAATCTTTTTTGAAAAAAGGCCGTTTAATTCGTCAAACGTAGAAGTGAAATAACTGTCATGAAAATTAAACAGAAAAGGTCTTGTGCAGGATAACTTGTTGTAAGACATTCATATTCGATTTACTATTTTAATGTCATCCAACTTTTTACTGTCTACTACGTAACAATAGAGCGTTCATGCATCTATATATATTTAAGGGTTACATAAACTTTATAAAAACAAAAATGTAACTTTGATTTTGCAATTCATTTTCATGAAGTGATATGGCGGATTAACCACGGAGCATGGAATTCCTAGAATTTATGATTTTTTGTCAAAGGGGGACGATATTTTACTGGAAAAGGAAAATTCCCTGGGAAAACCAAAAAAAAATTTACGGCCCAAGTTTAAAAAATGAAAAAATAAATCCAGAAAAAGGCCCCCATCACCAATGGGCGGGCCCTTTTTAAAGAAAGTATTTTTTAAAATGATTTTTGGTTTTCCCGAAAATTAAAGGTAAATGGGGGTTTTTCTTCTTTTTCCTTTACGTTGGGATATTTTTTAAAATATTGGGAAAATTAAACATTTTAAAAGTCTTTTTCAAAAAGGGGTATTTAATGTAAAGGGGAAATTTAATTTTTGGTCACCTTTTAAAATTTTAAAAATTTTTTCGTATATTGTTTTTTCATTTTTTCACAAATTTAAAATTTCGAAAAAATTCAGGGTAACAAATTAAATTTTCCCTGGGTCGATTTAGGGTTTTAAAGAGCAAAAAAATTAAATTTTCTTTTGCTCTAAACCCGGAACCTGGGCATTAAAATTTCCCTGGTTGTTTCCCCTTCGTTGACAACCCCTTTTAAAGTAGTCGAACAGTTAAAAGTTTAAAAAACGTTTTAGATAAATTTTATCAATTTCACATTTTACCCAGTAACGCCGAATTGGGAAGGGGAAAAGAAAAGTTTAAAAACCCAAAAAAAAGGTAAAAGGGCTTGTTTTTTTATTTAGTGTACCCCACTGGAAAAGGGGCCCGCAAATTTTGGGCTTATGGGGCACATTTTTTTTGCAGGGCCATGGGACCCCCCAATTCCATCACTATGCCAGGGGCCCAAACCGGGTGAAAACGGTAAATTCATTTTTAAACCCCTCGCGATCACCAAACGGCCTTCGGAAACGAGTTTCCCACGAAAAATTATCCTTTCAATTAAACCCCTCCCGTGGGGGTTTGAACCTTCGGGCCTCCCGTCCCAAAAGGGGAAAGCCTTAAATAACTAGGCCAAACGGTTTCCCCCCCAAAATGTGGCAACCCCTAAACGCCAAAAAGAATAACACAGTAAAAAACCCAACCCAAAACATTTTTTTTCAAAATTTAAATTTTAAAAAAAATGATGCCCCCCGGGGTTGCTTTCGACATTTAAAAAATTTTTCCAAACATTACAATTTTTTTTTAATTTGTTTTCTTTTTTTTAGATCATTTTTCACTTTTTTTTTTTATATTCTGTATCCTAAATCGGGGCCCGGGAGGTGGTTAAAGGACTTAAAAATCATTGCCTCTCCCGCTTTTTGGGTTTGGAACCCCAAAGAGGGACTTTGGTTTCTTTCATGTGAAGAAGCATCCGGTTAGCTAGGGAAGTGGGTATTCTCTGGGTGCCCGTTCGTCATGAAAAATACACGGAAGGGCACCTAAAAATCCATTCCACCAGTAAAGCGGAACGTCGCGACATCCCCTATCTTTTCATGTACTTTAAAAAAAAACAAAAAAAAAAAAAAAAAAGACATTTGAAAATTACAAGGTGTATATCAATGAAGGAAGCTGTTAAAATTTGGGAAACCCCATTTTAATAGATCCCCCTTTGTTTCCCACAAATTTCGGCATTTCCTCGTAAAATGGCCCCTAACGAATTATCTGTATTTTTGACACAGTAGTTTGGAAAATGTCTCGGGTACCCCGAATATAAAATAAAAAGTAATATTCTTTTATTGTTTTAAAAGATTTAATGAGAAAAATGCCATCAATACGCTAGTCAGGTCGTCATTTTCACGAATGATGTTGAAAAATAAACATTTTCATGGAAATACTTTTGATGAAGTGTAAAGCATAATGTCTCAGCTAACTCATTTCTTCCAATTTGGTGTACAATAAAAAATATTGGTCCATTTACTCATCGCGGTGCTTGCTTAAGCCTCTAAATTGGGCAATTCTGCGTTACTTTTTCACAATTCCAGCGTTATTTTCACATTCCTGCGTTACTTGACATACACGGTGAATTTGGATTATAGTTAAGGCAAAACGAAATTAATTTATCAAGATTCTGGTAAGAGTTTACTTTATTAACTGACATGCTCCTTAATCAATTTAACGTAGCACGAATTAAGTTGTTACTTTTACATACTTAGAATGCTGAACTTGTCTGACAAAGGTTACATGCCATTTACGTGTGACACCTAAACCAAAGCATTTCAACAAATAGATGCAAATAGTTTACTGAAAATCTATTTTAATCAAATGCCTTTTTATTTTTTTTCAAAAACAGACATTTGGTTTACGAAACGTGCTGATAACCTTACTATATGTTGAATATAATTATAATGAACTTTAGGTATATTGTAAGTTAGCAAACATATATCTATTTGTACTTATATTTCACTCTTAAAATGCTTTCTTCATTGTTGAGAAGGGAAGCAATTCTAATATCATATTTATTACCCGGTTACTTATATTAAACCGTTCTTCGTAATGAACAGAGGAGAATCGAAAAATTCGGGTACAAATGTAAAATGACAAAGAACAAACTTGACAATGAGGCAAAGCATGATGACAAAAAAAACAACAACATTTTGGATGTTTTGTTGAAACAATTACTTTTGTTTACTCTTTTGTATTCCATATCACGTAAACAGGAAATTAAAAAGCTTGCAAATATTAACATTTCACATTATTCAAGCTGGGGATTCGGTGTGTTTTTATAAAGCAAAGTTCTCAGTTTAAAACCGATATGCACTGTAGCATTCCACCGGTATTTCTACACAACTTAGTTAAGAATCCTACGTTTCTTTCGTAATTTGCCCTCGACGATATTTCCAGAGACCACTGCCGCAGATTCGATTGTCTCGTTTTGTAGCTTAACTGGTAAAGTAACTGTTTTCCCAAAGTTTCAAAGAGGGACATCCAGTTACATATTGGTGTATTATTTCTTTGAAAAACTGATGAATCAATCAGGAGTATGACTAGTTAAATAAAACTATTTTGATGACGACCAAGTCAGGGAATTTTATGTCAATCGCTCCGTATACCTTCTAAGTATAATTTTCAAATGCCCATAGCAAACTAAATATAACAATGAAAATCGAACATTTTGTCTAATACAACTGTTTCTAACCTGACAGTTTGAACAAATAATTATATGACTGTGCCCCAGAATTTGTCATTGTCAAATATTCGGAGGTTTAATTTACATAAACACGTGACAAATATTCGAAGGCTTAATTTACATAAATACGTAACAAAATCCCGTACAATTTTAAAATATGTAGCCATAGAGAATTACAAGTTTAACTAAATAAACTTAAAGGTCATTCTATATTAAATATTCTTTTATGCTTAAAGTATAAATATTTGAATGAAGGCGTTCTTGATTCATTTGTTTTCTAAGGAACAGTCCCATCCCATTAATTCCATTATAATTAATGACAATGTTACTTAAAAAAATCAAGAATAACAATTTTTCTATGCCTCTCTTACCACAAAAGTTTAGTGGAGCATATTCAAAACAATAAGTAAAAAAGTAACGGCACGATTTTGTTTGAACACATTGCGACAACATTTCAATGACAATATCAAAGTGCAAGTAGATCTAAATAGCTAGTATACGGGCAATTGTCATTAAAAAGCTATCAGCATGGTAGTTAATGTTGAAAATATAAATAAATAAGTGATAAATGAATTGCTTCAAACCCAACAATAGAATATTTGTCGTAATTAGCAAATCTAGTGTAACGGTTATTCATCAGTTGAAGCCTGTGATTCATTTGGAATTAATGACTGAATTCCCAAAACATTGTTTAACCTTAACGGCAATTGCTCGTAAAGGCGTCAGTTACTGTAGGTCATGCAAATGCCTCGCCAAGAACTTTTATTGGACACAGGTTAATGCATCATTAGATTTTGTAATGGTCTCGGTAGAATTCTTTTAGAAACATTTTAGATACATTAACCTGTGTATGTGTACTGGAATGTGATTTTAATAACATTCACTGATTGACATTAAAATTAACATACATTTAAAACACATATCATAATTTTATATATATAAATATCATGTGGTGTAATTTTGTTTTTTATATCAAATTCTGTAGGTAAAGATTAAATAAAAAATAGATTATAAATAAATAGTGATTCCAGTCTTTGTACTACACATCAATTCAGTAATTTGACAGAGGAGGTTTAGCTAGAAAACGGCACTTCTTGCATAGAAATGCCCCATGGTTTGCCAAATAACTGTCATGAACATAACTCTATTTCACTGAATAATAGAATTATTAGAGTATTTTTCTTTTAAAGCAATTTGTACACTTGGACACTGAAAGGCATCATTATGGAACACAATTATAGCTGTGTTGTGCAGACATTCAAAGTTGTTTAATAAATATTATTGAAAGCCCAAATTGTTTTTACTGCATTATTCCATTATGTCTTCATGCATAACTATCGACTTTTTTCTATATAAAAATTTATACATAAAAAATTTCCATCTTGGACAAGAGAACCATATAACAGAGTGTCATAATTGCCTACATCCGTGAACATTTTCAAATTTACTCATATACCGATTGAAGGAAAAAAACAAACAACAACAACAATACAACAGCAGCACCAAAAACCCCCTAAAAACATAAACAACGGTTATTTTTGTTCTTGTAATAAATATAGTAACTGTTATATATATTGATCATTCACTTTTCGTATCAAACCAACAGTTCAGTTTTTTTAAAATAATTACTTAGGTAGTTTCCGTATATTTGAGCTAAATACTGCACAGCAAATTCTAAGATAAAGCGGTAACAGAGCGACCACAACTATACAGGAAACAACAAAAAAAAACGTCATTTCATATCCCAATGACACTTTGATATTTGAAGTTCTAAAATTGAAATAAATTGTATTAACAAAGTTATTTTCTTATTTTAATCTAGCATATATACGCATCTGTGTAGCCCTAAAAATATATGATCTATTACGGACAAACTGGTTTTGGTATTGGATCAAAGGCCAATTAAGTCTCATAAATCATATCATTTTATTTTTTTCAAAAGCATTTCATTTTTGATAGGCCTCTATCCAACTACAGTTTTCAAACAGTTACTCATATTTTTGAGCCATCTTTTGTTTCTTTTGCGTTTCGGTAATAAGTATATAGTAGCAATGAATTAGTATTTTGTACGAAAGTCAAAATACCACTTTGTTAACATTTTGCTTCATTTACCTTTATCACATCAGTATGATGAACATCTCACATGACTGTTCTAATACAATTATAACAACATTATTTCACACATATTTACCCTTTCTGCAAAATTATAAATTAAAACATTACCGAGACATTATGTGCCTTTAAGTGTCACCTCAGATCAACAGCATACGCCCTTTAACAAAACAACCCACGTGTCGTAACGCGAGTAGCATTGTCGGGCGGTTATCACAAGCTCGGATATATTTATCAAAAATGTGTGATAATGGCCTCTAGACAATAACACTATTCGGATCTACATGTGAACAAGGTGATGACAATAGAGAAAATACAGAGGATGACATATAAATGTTATTTGAGAAATGATGATCAATTACAAAGAGATAGCTTAGTGAAATTGGTATACATACCTATCCAATAATGTGTAATTATTTTGTACTTTTCCTTCTTGAATTAATTAAGCCATTGTGTCACTTTAAAAGCGAACATATCAGCTTTCAAGACGTATGTATACATCATTTGTTTCTCAAAATAGTAACAACTGTATCAGAAGCACGACTAAAGGTTTTCATTAACGAATCTCTAACTACAAAAATTTAGGTCCTGAAGTACAATCTAAGTTATATCATTCTGACGATACTGTCCTGTTTTTGTCTGTATTTAACATATTATCTTTAATTGAATTTTTAACTCGAGAAAAAAATGTTTCATTTGTATTTATAACGTCGCCAATGTTTAGAATAAAGCATATGTTACAACATTATTCTAATAATTTATGATAATATAAAAAACTTTGTTTATGACAATACTTTATCTTGTATGAAAGAACGATCATGGCAAGTTAGTGAATATTTGAAATGTGTTAGCGGCATTGTGTCTGCGAATAAAATACCAAAATATTAGTTATTACTTCTAAATCTAAAAAAAACACCCAGAGATTATCATTTTGTTTTATTACGTTTTTAACCAAAGGAAAGCAATGAGGCCTATTCAAAAAGTTTAATACCAGACTGTATTTGATTTAGTGTCATTTTAAATTGGCGGTTCAAAATATTGTAGATAGCTTTTGGGCATTGTAGAAATTAATCAGATGTATCAATGATACCCCTGATTAGAAAGTGGAAATAACACTGCTTCATATATCATGTGCAAAAAAAGTTTTGTAAAATAAAGCTTACGAGATAAAAATAAGATCATGAAAACTTATATACGATGCTCAGTTGTTAGTAAGGGTCATTGCGACACACACACTTCTAAAAGGCTCAAACACCAAATTACGATGGTGAAAAGTCAAAATGATTAAACAACGATGGTAAAATGACGAAGTAACGATGATATAAAATCGAATGTACGATGATGAAAAGACGAAATAACATAACCACAATGGTGAAAACTCGAAGATATTTCGTGTTTTCGTCCTTTTACCATCGTGGTTTCGTTGTTTCAAATTTTCATAATCGTTTTTTCGACTTCTCACAATTTGTTTTTCCGCCTGTTAACGTGTTTTCGTTATTTTGACATAAATTTTTAATCATCGTGGTATCGACGTTTTAACATCATACTTTCTGCTTAATCATGTACAAACCCAATCAAACCGAGTCTGCAATTTTGAAAGTAATTTTGTTGTGACTACTGCTTTAGAGGGATCAGTTTTTCTCTATTATAGTTTAATGCATCACAACAGCAGGTGTACAGTGGCGTGTGGCAGCTTTAAAAAGGATGCGCGGAACTTTTCTTCAGTGTTTATATATTCTTCTAGTCCTTTGGGATCATTGATTCCAACACTATATTTTGGACATTGAATAACGCTCAACCGGTGCTAGGGGGCATAAGGGGTGTTGCAACTCTTCATTATCCCTCATGTAAAGGTCTTCGTGTAATGTCGGTGTGACTAGTGCTTTCAGGGGAACACTCTTTCTCCTGATTTTATTTTCGTCGTCGTGATTATGACTTTTTACTATCGTTCTGAAATTATCCAGTATCGTCAGAATGAGATTTTATTGTTAAAGCTCACACTTATTATTTTTTGGATCAGATATGCATTTTAAGTTAAATCTTCACAATAATACTACATATCTTACATATTATTATACAATTATTACAGCTCATTTCAATTTATTAATCTGTTTTTATCATTCGAAAATAGATGTCACGATCCATTATTTTTCAGTAGATGTTAGGTAATAATGAAATCTGCTTAACTGACCTCGACCCAAGTTTGAAACTTACAAGCACAGCGACAGGGATACTGTCCAAAGACAAAGAAAGTTCTCGAAGGTTAAAATTTGACACAGCTGCCGCATGCTGGTGTATACTTTTGAAAAAAAAAACTTAATAAATCAAATCCGTAAAAATTATTCACAACACTTCTACTTGCTGAATACCTTTACATTCAGATATTTTTCAATACTGTTTAAATTGAAACAAAACAGAGTCTTCAATCGTAAATTTAAAATATCGGAAATATAGTTTTGCAGTAATTTTAGACATTTTGAACTTACCTAGGAAAGATAAAGCTACCTTGATATTGCCGTTCATGTAAAGTTCGTTTGAGTTATTTCTCTTTGATATAATTACGACTACTCTTTTACATTTCAGTGAAAAAAAGAACCATTTAGCATGTATAATGTATTTGGTCACTTTTAAATGCACATTTTATATATAATAATGGCTTAGTTAAAGCGTAGGTTTAAAAAACAATGAGGCCGTCTAGTTGATATTTCTAGAGGTGATGTCACATTTTGTTTTTGATATAAAGAGTTTTAATCAATGACTTTAAAAGAAATATATTGAAACAGCAGGCCTAAGAAGAATAATATACAAATATCATATATAATTATATAGCTAAAGGAATATTTTCGAAATATGAGTGATGCAAACATATTACATTCAATTATTATTTTAATTACATGTTTTAATATCTTTTTCATAATTTATGTTATATTATTAATATTTTGCTTATTGTTGAATGATATAAAGTTCACGAACTGCTATTGTACTATCTCTCACCATAATAATATTATTAAATAATCTAATGTTCACGTTTTAACAGCAACAATAAAGAATATAATGTTTAATTCTAGCGAGCAAAGGTCAGTAATATAGACTTATATAATACTTACGTCAAAGATGCTAACAAAAGACCTTTGTTTAAACATGTACTTTCCATTCTATTGTCAGGTTGTCTACCAAGAATTTTCTTTTCTTTATTGATAGGCTTTAAAATTAATCAAATTCTCTTTACATTATTGCCACAAGATAGAATTACTGATAAAGAATTTGTAAAGATGTTAAAAATTAAATAATTATTGATGACCATATCGTATTATATTTTGAATTATTGTATTACGTTAATAAGATTTAGATACAATGGGAATCACCTATCCCATTTCCGGCGCACGCACTCACTGTTTTAACAGTGTATTATTTTCCGCTCTTAATTTCCTAAGCCATGCGTTTGCTTTATCAATCAATCAATCATACACAGTTCCATTAACTGACTGAATGTCGCAGTAGGAATTGTGCGGAAACCTTTTCACTTAGCTATTGGTTCTGTCATTAAACCACGCCCATTGTTTCATTGACATTTTGTGTTCATGAAAATCTGTTCAAATCAAATAATATTACTATAATAGCCCACGCTCTCGAGCGGCATATATAGATGAAAGTAAAACGAATTGTTTAGGATTACTTTAAATCTCAACGGAGAATTACAGATGAATTAAGATCGAACGTGGGGCTTTTCTAATAAAATCATTAAGTTTAATTCTACAAAAAAAGGTATTGCAGTACGAACAAATACGTCTTGAATTAAATTTTATTGCTATTGTTCCAATCAATGTTTGTTCAGATGTTAGAAAATCTAAAATAGATTTCAGTTTGAAGAGCTTTTTACCTAAAATATATTTAGAGTCTATAAGTGCAGCTCAGTTTTACAGTTTTGTCATATTATCGCTAAAGCTTGGTCGGTATTCATATTGCAGTTTACGGAGACATAAGACGTGAATTATGGTGGCTTCGGCAAGAACATTTATACAACAGCTTAGGAACTCAGTGACTAAATCATCGATGTATATAGTGATCGTTTGTTTATCCTTACCGGCAATATTTGGAATGCCATACATGGATGCTTCGAACAATTTAGAAAAGGTAAGAGTATTACTTTTATTCTCAAGAATATAACTTGCTGTGTTTACGATAGGGACACACATTGTATATATATCAGGAAAACTGCTTAAAAGCTGACCAGACAGGAATAAATTAATTAATACTATGGGAAAATATTTAAAATATTGTAAACAAGTGGAAAATATTGATGAAATTAAAAAATTCAGTTAGAGTTTACAAATAACAAAACATGCAATTATTTTCATTAGTAATGTTCAAATTCAATGTTATGTGACAAGGAATTATTTTTTCAATTTATTTTACCTGACTGTATAGTATCAATGTTGACGAGTCCAGCTTTTCAAGTTAAATAATCTCACAAAAAAAGTTGTATTCATTTTATTTAAGGGACTTCATTTTTAATTATGAAATAACATATAATGGGATAAAATCAACATTTGAATAACCTGTTATAAAAAGTACTATAAGTAAATCAAATATAAATTGTTTACAGAGGCTAAACCTTAATATTTATATAAAACAGAATTTTCGTAAATCAAATAAGAAATATACACATAAACTACTTAAATGATGAAAAACATTATTAAAAGCCTAGCGAGGACAACACCTTTTCTTCATATTTGATGAAACGTGAAATCCCCAGACACTTGTTATAGAACATATTGGAGTTTTGTTCTCAACTATTGACTGAAATGTTCGTAAAAACTTTATGCAATTTTCCCAAAGGTCCTGGTATGAAATCAAGTAAGACAGGAAAATGGAATGGAATATTAAATTCGTTTAAGCTATTTATGCTGTATTGATGTCTCTTATGAATATTTCATCTTTCTGCCAAAGTGCAGTTTTTAAGACATTGGCGAGAGTTATAAATAATAAATTTGATTGCATTATCAGTCTATTTACAAATTAGACGGTACTTGCAGCATACATATAACTGTTGTCTAATTTGAGAAAATCTTTATATACAGTAAACATCAAATACCTCTACACGTACAATACACTGTATTTTCATTTTCGTTCAAGTTTGAATAACTATAATGAGAGTCACATTTTTATTTTTATCAATCAAAATCAAGTGAATTCCATGAGCACTACGGCCAACATCTTTACTCCATCAGAACAGACTCGAGCTGTCTAAGCCAACACTCTGAGAACAGTTTCCCCATTCTGTTGATAGAATAAAAAATGTTTGTGACTTAATTAAAAGCAAGAACTTTTAAAGATTTAGAGGAAACGTATTTTACGTGTTTTCAGTTAAATATGAAAATATTAATTAGACATCACAATATAGAAACATGTTATTCAAAAGGGTGATCAACATTGTGACTTCTTGAATAATATGACAACTTGCAAATCAGATTTAAAATAATAGACATTAACCCTTGACAGAGGCGTTAAAAATTATCACAATATCTTAAAAAAATATTAAAAGAATATGTGGAATAATGGTAAAGGTGTCTGACTCTTATATAAGTTATCAATGGACCAAACACTTATTAAATAAAGCCCATAATTGTTTCCTCTTCGTGTAATTCAATACCCGAGTATTATTCAAGTAAACCCTTTCTTCACACAGTCGTTCATAAATAATATAAATAATGGTTAAGCAAAGTAAATAAATAAATACCAATTACGTGCAATAAAGCAGTAAAATTATGTCCCTATCAATAAGCAATGAATTTTTTTTCCAAAATTATTTACGACCAAACTACCAAATTACAAATTAAGGAGGGACACAAATTATTCATTACCGCTTTATTACAGCTTTTAACCCAAGACGTTTGTCTTTTAATTACATTATCTCCCATTAAATAACAGTGAACTGTTAAATTTAAGATTCAACAAATCGAATTATGCTACAAATGTACTGAAAATAATTTTATGAGCTTTGACAAATGATTATTGGTTTCAGCTTTGAGAGACTTTCTGGGAAGATTCGACAATAAAAAGAAGAATTTCGAATGATAAGTTTGCAATAACCAGATATATAGAAATATTTGGTACTTAACATCATAAGAAAAAAAAAGAAAGAAAAAAAAAAAGAAATATCTACTTTCTATGTAGACTGGTCGTTAGTGATAAAGGTGTCTAACATACGAGATTGCATGTTCTCTACAGTTATGAGATAATATATGTATTTTGATCAGGTGAAATTATTTATTACATTAGCAAATATATTGATATTTATCTGTAACCTGTATTTTTTATGTCGTAAATTGATATGATTATACATTATTAATGAAGTCTATCTCTATCTATTTATATAAGAATACTTCTTGCAAAATATTTTTGCCGTTAAACAAATTGTGCTACATCATTTTTGAGAACTTTTTATAAGACGCCTTTTCAAATTTGACATCTGAGATGTTAGCAGGAGATGTTTTTACATTAGTTGTATTTGGCACCTCGACTATCGCTTGATCTCCGATCTGTGTTAACATGTGTGATGCCGTTAGAATATGATATTGGATATCGAATGCTTGTCTCCATCAACATAGAATAAACATTAACAATACAAAGCTATGTAAGACGTCAAAAACTAAGATAAAACACATTTATTTAGCCCACAAGAAAAAGAAAAGCTTGGTCATAGTCATAAAAAATGGAATGGTGGTAAATGCTTTTTGTACATTTTTATTGGAATGTTTGCTGTTCTTTCCTTTTTTAAAATTAGATTCCAAAATATGTACTTGATACGCAAAGAAGCGAAATATTGCCTTATTAGTGTCCTTTGATATTTTTACATCACCTTCAAACTCTGTTTTATAACGAGTCATTGTGTGCACTGGCCTTTTGGAATTTATAATTTGATCCTTCCTAGTGACAAAAAAATCTTAATTATAAATAAGGTACGCGTATAATTAATCTTGTACTTGAAATAGAAAAAAAGAACCTCTTAAGAAAGTCCAAAATGGCAAAATTGAAAATCTTGCTAGCTCGTTTGATTGAGTCTGATCATTGAAGGTACTGTACCGTCCACGCCCACCAGCACCGACTTAAACAAACATGAAATGGCAATAGTTTGAATTTGAATCTGGTTTAATTATAAATGCTTTAATGGGTGACTTTTCCTTTACCTGTCTAGCATATTGCAGCTCTTTTAACTGAGATCACAGAAAGAAATGCTGATATTTGTAAAGACTTTAAATTTGCATTAAAAAAACATTGTGGTTTTGTTTATTAAAAGCAAAGTTAAGAAAACGATGTATCTTTTCACACACGGCTAATTAGGGACGGATTTTGTTTCTAGCACAAAACAAGAACATAAGGAATTTAATTGCGTCAGGACAAGATTGTCTTTACGAGGCACAAAGTAACAGACCCGGATGTAATAGCGCGCAGTTTCAGGAAAACTGTTTATTGCCAACACATAATGTGTAAAAAAGAAGCTCATTTTAAGCAAAACATAAAAGCCATTAGACCGTTTTCTTTGCTACAAAAACTATCATGGTAAATTAACTTCAAAAATGTTCTTCTTTAATTCTTTAATATGAAACACACTAACATATAAAGAACGCACTTAACAAATAAAAGTTGTTTCTTTACACTGTTTTGTACAATAAAATTGAGAAATTCAATCCTTTTCATTTCTTAGTAACTTTGTTCTAATATTAACGTTTGTAACGTTTTTCGCATCAAAATACAAAATAAAGTTCCTTCCTGAAAAATATCTGTATTTGAAATTATCTTCGTCTACCAATAATCTACAGCTTCATGACACGACTCTTCTAGTTAATTAACCTACATTTATGAAGAAAAAGAATGTGTAAGATATGATACTAAGTTCTGAATAATCATTACATTATTAACGACATAATTATCAGAAATGTATAGTTTGTATTTAACGGTGTTTATTTGAGATCAACTGATAAGTCTGAAATAGCAGTAGAAGTATTAAATGAAGTCAATGATTCAATATAACATCTACAGTTTCCATTTTCAGCGTTTATGTTGCTGTAAATGGGTTTGTTGATATTGTATATTAGATTAAGCATAAAAAAGAAAATTATGATAATTTTATCAGCTTTAACTTTACCATCGGCGTTTTAAATTATTAACACCTAAACATGTTTGATACCAACATACAATATAGTGCTTCCGACAGTATGAAAATAATATCAGAATGATATAGATCAATATTAAAAAAGGGAATTTATAAATAATGTATTCAACCCTTACAGTTTGAAGAATAGTAAAACAAATAACACAAATAGCTTATTATTTAACATTCATTTGCTGTATCTTTTCATGAAACATCAGCAGTGTTTGCGTATATTTATGTAAACGTGTGAGATTTAATGTCAACATAGCGTTTAGATACTAGACGATTTAATAGTACGTCAAAAATAAACGAATTCAGAAATCGAGTATCAAACAATTAAATCAGTTCAAAAGAGAGGGCGACAATATTTTACTAAACGGTAAAGCAGATCGTGGTATAAAGATGATATTGTTTTAGATAGTTGTAAGACATTTTGTTAAATCAATTCAAAATGCACTTTCACGTATATAATCGATGGTAAAAGTAACACCTTCCAAAATGTTTTTATTTATGAAATATTTTACAGTGATTATTATACAAAAGTAACCTTAGATAGTTCGAATTAAAATCTGTTTAACTGATTACAGTGCAAATATCTTGATTGAAAATGAACGGTCCATATTCTTTTTTCTATATATTTTTGATTTCTAATCGATGAAAACGTGCGTGTTGGCAATAATACAGAATTAACTCGTACAAACAAAAATATTGAATGACTATTACTCGTATTCTTTCATCACAATCACAAATGCTTTAGATATCTGATATTGTTTTCAATTAAACAAACATTTGTTTATTTAAACGGTTATTCCAGTATTCACAAACTGTTGTCTAAATAATTTTTGATTTGAAATTAAACAGTTTTTTTTTTGGGAACAGCAAATGATAAAATGAAGAGTTCGCAATGAGTCATAAACGATGTATTTTATTTATTATAAACTTTACAGGAGACAATTTGTTAATACTATATCTTATATAATCGTCAACTTTTATCAATGTTCACGATTGTTATATAACTCTGTTATGTTCTGTGTTTCATTTTAAATCCAGATTTATAATCATACCATAATAATTATGAATATGAAATTATGATATCTAATGCATGTTTGCTATTTTGAAAGTAACCAGACGTTTTTTTTGTAATTGCATATCCTTAAATTGTGACATAAACATAAACATAAGTAAAGTTATTTCTATTATCTTAAGCGGATAAGGGTTTATGTTTAAACCACTTTCACCTCACCACTGTCGCTTCGACCATAATTAAGGACTTTATGGATGTTTTTATTTTAAAAAGCTATCTTGCTAGCTTATTGAACGTAATTGGTTCTATCTATTTTACTCTTGGTGCCTGGAATAATGCATAGCGGAGCACTTGAGACCTTCCTCCACTAGCTGAAAAAACGCCATTTGACTTTTCATGTTAATATTTTTGTATCTGACTCAATCTGGCTCTCTTGTTACGTCTGTAAATATGCCTTTAACGAAGACTGTATCAAAGATATAAATGAAATTTATGAGAAACGACACAAGCAATTAAGTCTAAGACGAGAAACTGTGTAAATGCCGTTATAAAGACATTAATAAATAATGAAGTACTGTCTCCTTAACATAGCAAAATTACATTACCAATTACTGAACAATAAATAATCCATGAACACCACTGGTTGCTTTAATCATCTGATTGTTCGTATCACATATTAGTAACTAATATTGATATCATACAAAGCTTTTTACTAAGCAAAACCCAACTGAATAGTAGATAGTTTTTTTGAAAAAAGTTTAATCATTGTTTTACCTCTTCCAAAAAACCCCTTAATTTTGGAGTTTTAAGACTGTGTTTTCAAATAGATTGAAATTTGATCAATTCTAAAAATAGTTTTACTTAATGTCAGATAGATTCGATATTGATGAATTCTTATTAATAATTCAACTTTTATACTGGTATTAAAAAAACTAAAAATCTGAAAAAACTGGTCGTAATAGTAAATATGACTGTTAAGATTACACAAAAAACGCATTTCGGTTTATATTATTAAGCAACAACCTTTCAGCAAGTGCGTGAGAATATGTGAGAGAAATATGTTCAATTCTGCTCAACCGGTGCTATGGAGCGCGGACGGTAACTTGCATGTTCAAGTACCCTTCATTAACAGACTCAGTTAAACCGAGCCAACAAATTTTTCAATTTTGCCGGGTTGGGCTTTCTTTAAGGATTCTGTATTTCTTTATTTTGTAGCTTAGGCATTCTTTTTAAGATTTTTGTGTTTGAAAAATGCTAAAGATAAAAACAAAATGAAGATCATGAATTTTACAAAATGTTCAAAACATTAGCAGTTGACATACTACATGTATTTTACGAAAATATTGAACAAAGAATATTATTTGACACTGCGTGAATTTAGATTTAGACAAAATTAATTCTTGTCAAAGTCAATTGTCTCAACCTTGCCTGTAAGTGTTACCGCATTACAAAATACGAGACAGAGATCTCCTTAAGGAATTTATAGATGTTGATATATCATTTAAAATATCACCCATGAGTGAACCTTTTCCGTTTCTCACTATTACTTTAAGAGCAGTTTTTTATATTATTGGTTCATGAATTGTTTCAGAGTTTGTTTTCTTTCTTTCATTTTACTTGGTTGTATCAATTACTTAGAAATATCTTGGTATACTGAACTTGTAATGCAATTTAAAAAATAGATTCCAAGTCTTTACAAATCCTTTCATTGTTGAAGTA
Organism: Ruditapes philippinarum; assembly: GCF_026571515.1. Classification (NCBI taxonomy): domain Eukaryota; kingdom Metazoa; phylum Mollusca; class Bivalvia; order Venerida; family Veneridae; genus Ruditapes; species Ruditapes philippinarum. The sequence goes on from NW_026864393.1 coordinate 52,058, forward strand.
TTGACTTTTCAACCGTATACGAGTAATTATTCCCAACTGTACACACTAATTTAAAATTATGTCTTAAACTTTGCATTTCATTCACTTATATCGGATATATTTCTTTCGTATGCAGACACTTTGTCTTTTGTTTTCTTTACTTTGAGCCATCGATTTGTAAAAGAAAGCAGAAATGGCTTCCACAGCTACTCCTTCGCATAAAATACATAACTCACCTAAATGAGATGGATGTTCTAAGTATAGGAAACTCAAATTGCAATCTCATTCTCATTGTTTTCTTTTTCTACGATTGTCATTTGTTAATGAAAGGTTTAAGAAACGTCAACGGAAGGCAATCTCTGGAAAAATTAAACACAACGCAAATTGCACTTGATGTGCCAATAAAAACATTTGCTAATTGTGACATTTTATTTCGTTGACGGAAGATCATTCTGTGAGCATCCTCTTGTCAAACTACAGGACATGATAAATCAAGAAAGGTTCATCCTGATTTTTTTAAACATTGAAACCATGAAAAATATGCATTTGCAGGGAATGTGCAATCGTTCGTAATGCATGCATCTTTTTATTTTTATTTCTGAAAATATATACTAAGTGGATTGATATTCGAAAAACCAAACTACATTTATTCATTTTATGAACAATGATGTGATAAAACAAGACCATTAAACGGCAGTGGAAACTTGCCTCGTTTTTTTTCTGTCTCTACTAAAACCTGGTAGCAGTCGGGATTCTATGCCGGTAAAGCAAGTTATCTTGCCTTGTTATAGTTTTGACATTTGAAGAAATGTAGTTTATAACAAGAAAAAAAAGGATATTCATGAACATCCATTGATCAATGATGTTTGAATGATCATTCGTATTCAAATTCTACCGCCTCCTTTGTTAAACTGGTCAGCAATATACTCTTATTTCATTAGTCTTAGCAGCATAGTCACTGGTGTATGAAAAAAGATGACTTGGGTTACTGCTATTTATTGGTCTTTTAGGATGGAGAAAAGTTATCTATATATTGACAAATTGTTCCCAATGATAGATTATGACTGATTGCTTGTACAGAGACGGGACAGCTTACCAACACATAACACCTTTAATAACATTTCTTCTGTCACTCACTCATTTACAATGACACGCGTCGTTGTTGTCTCTATGCAACCGATCGCTTCATGTATTTCTAACATCGCTCAATGATTTGCACTTGATGTACTTTATATCAAAGAAACTAGACAGTATATGCTTTCAACATGCCAGAGTTGACCATGCGTCTCTTACGTTATCCGGATATTCCTAATTGGTGTCAATCTATGTTTCTGCAACTACAATCGGTTTTAATTGTGAATGTGTAAAATACGAATTTTAATAAAAACATATGATGATGTCTTAGATATAAGGTGTTTAAATGATGAAGTTCGATATTTGCAGTTAAGTTTACATTTTTATTAAAACAAATGTAAATAAATTAATTTCATAGCATTAAATAATTTCCACAGACACTTTATTTAATTGTGAATAATATGCTACTGGTAATTGTGTACATTTTAAAATGATGCCCCTTTTTTGATATTCTTATATAGCACTATGCAAACGTCCTACACGTTTCTGTCAATGTAGCAGGCTAAAATTCAGTAACGTACAGTATATATTTTATTTCATCACTAACAACATTCATACGCCTTTTAAATTAATCAATGATGTACTCTGTAGCAACAATAAAAGGGTTCTAAGACAATTCGTCCTCCACCACAACGGTGCCATTTGAAAAAAAAGTACGATAGTGGCGTTACTATATTTAATGTGTCGTTATGGCAATCCTTGAAAGCAAAGAAAACATCACTTATTCGAAAAACAGTTATTTAATCGATCATTCACGATTTATTTCCATATACCAAATCATCAATGAAAGGCACAAATGCAATATAAATGGGCAGTTGTATATCGATTGACAAGATAGATCACAAAAACCGTCAGATAATTTCATTCGGAAAAGAAACCGTCACAAAAACACAACAGTTTGATTTGATTTCTCGACAGGGATTATTTTCTAGCGGTTTATCGATAACTGCTATTGAAAGGAAAGAGTTGATATATGAGGCAGTAATTATGTTTTGTAATTGAAATGTATGACTAGTTATCGTGAGAAATAATTGACGGGAACTAAGATTAGGTTACACGTCTATGAAAACGTATGGTCATAGAAATAATCGCACGTTTTTAACGATACGACTATACAATCATAACGACAAGGTGCTTTATCATTTTTCGAGAAATATTTAAAGATCTTAGACTGCGAAGAGTTCTTACCATACTTATTGAAAAGTATAAGTTTGATTTTTAAACAAAATGACAATGTTTATTAATTAAATAGGAAGATTAAATTTATATGAACCGATAATAAACGTTGTTGGGTATTTGTCAAAAGTAAATATATATTTAAAAGCACGCACAGAGAGAGTGATTTAATGTTCTACCGGAAGAAGACGACATATTCAATGCATTCAATTAATGATTTAAAATGCAAACTTGATGGAGATAGAAAGGATGCTTGGGCAACTTATCATATATTATTAACTAAAAACATCAAGCATGAACAATTTTCCATTGTTTGATTGTAATGTTCACAACGGAAGCTCTTGTCGTGTTGTAATTGTCTAGTCTGCTTACATTTTGTTTGAATTGTCATTCAAAGCCACAAAATGTGATTGATATTGAAAACGCCTTTGATTATATTTATTTATTATATCTGATTCTTGAAGAAAAAAATAGACAATAGACTTCACAAATAGAAAGTAGAAAAGTGCAATTATAAATGAAGACTGTATAAAAATAGTGAGTGATATTTAAATTAAGAAAAAAAACACACACACACACAAAAAAAACAAGATCAAAAGTATCAACCAGACTTGTTTCTTTTAATAGGTATTATATAACTAACATTTATGGTAAATCAATCATTGCAGCTTGGTAGTGAATGAAAATTTAAATTAATGAATAAATAAATACATCAGTCAACAAACTAATACTACTTAGCACATTGCATTATGTATTTTCTTATTCGAGTCTTTCAAAGCACATTATGCATCATAAATTAATATTTACCCCCTTCTTTAGAAAGGGTAAACATGAGTGTTATAGTAATTAAAACGTTTTAAAACATTATTAGATGCTTATCATAGAGAAAGTAGCCAAATGTGAAATTATTTGTCATAAAAGTAGGAAAATGTAAACAAAGTTGTATTTTGACATCGATTCAAAATACTGAACCACTTTACCTGTCCTAATTACCAGAAGGCAACAAAAGCAAAAGATGTTGTAGTTAATTGACCAATAAGTAACGGTATTGAAACTAACACAAGACACAAAAATGAAAACTTTAAGAAATGGAAATAAGGGGGATAACAGGAAACGTGCATTATTATATTTCTAAAGTCATCGTTATGCTTGATTAAATGGAATGATATATTGTATTCGTAAACATGTATGCATTTATTTACAGTTATACCAGAACGGTTACCTAGATGAACCGGACACATCAAGTGACATTGAGGAACTATTAGCTGAATATCAACGACCAACACATCCATTTCAAGAACTAGGTCAAATGTTAGATGACAGATATGACGCTGGTAATGATGAAAGCTATGATATCAACGGCTTTGACTTCTTTGGCAATCGGGACGATAAGTTGGTAGGAGCACGAGCAAAACGTCTTGGATATTCGTATTTTCCTTTCCGGTACACACGCCAGTATATGCTAAAACACCAGAATAGGCCTCTACCGGAACTGTTGAAGGCAGCCAATGAGTTTCAAGCAGATGGTAAGCATTTGTATATTCTTTTTTTTTCTTAGAATAATTTAAACAAAGCTTGAACAAAATACCAATCCATTTTATAAAAAGATTGTGCATATTTCATTGGTGGCACTTTACTTTATCGTTTTAATTGTTTTTATTTATCATCCGTAAATAATCAACATCTATCAAAAGAAATGTATTAGTAGGATTAACATGCAAATGAGTAAAACCTGAACGCGCGGTAGGTTAAATTATCTTTAGTTAGTAGTTGAATATGTCTTGTCTTTTTAACTTAAAGGACCCTTAAACAATTTGTACAAGATCACATGTAAGTTTCTATCAAAAAATAGTTTTGGAAAAGGGAAATGAATGGCTGCTAACCCTAATCAATGAAAAACACTATAATGTAAATGCAAATAAAGATTTGATAGATTTAAAGTGCCATTATGTACGTAAAATAAAAACAAATATGAAGGACTCAATATCATTTTATTGGTTAGGAGACATCTTTTTTCATTTGTGATGATGAATCAAATTCAATACGAAAAAAACATAAATATATAATTCTAGTATTAGACAGCATCATATATGGTCTGGTCTTAAAAATATATTGACAAAGTTTGTGATATCACTTGTTTCATGTGATTCACATTCATTCAAATTCCATCTGTGTGGATTTTTGTTGTTGTTTACTTTTTTTCCTGCAAGAATATATAAGCCCATAGATATTGAACATAAGAATAATAACTCTTTTACCTTTGGACATTTCGAGGCAAATAGATGTGTGGTATTCAAAAATAGTTGATTGTGTTATTCCTGTGTGTATTAATGTGTTTTAAAATATGTAGTTTGACATTTCCAGTACTTTTTATTTGGCTTATTTAATGAAAATTGTCTTTAGATTTATGACATGAAATGTGTTTGCTCTGTAAAGTAAGTTAGAAAAATATGAATTACAAAAATGTTATGATAATAGGTTACTAAATACCCGTTTTATCTTCAGAATTCCCGCCTGTGAAAAGACGACTTGCCTTTACCGCTTTGAGAGGACGGTAGTTGCCTAGACGACTATTGGTGACATTCTTTGTCATTTACTCAGCTTTAGAGACAACTTTTTTCCAAGAAAATAAAGAAATTGTAATCGAACGTTTAAAGATATTTTTGATATATTAATTTATTGGAAAAGTAGATGCTAACTCTTCAAGTTTTGTTTCGACTTGGTACATATGTGAATTTCAGAGCGTGTGTTACAATAACATATATATATTTGTGTGTTACGGAATGTCTTTGACAATGAAATTTGAATAAATTAGTTTTGATAAAATTCAGTATCTATTAATAAATGACAAACCGTTTTCAAGTTGGACTAAAAATTGATTTCTTTATCTTTTTCTTCCTATATTTGTATAGAATCATGTGTTTGTATGGTTGCTTTTTCTCAGTTATTAAATGCCTTTATAATACTAACATGTTATAATTGTTAGTTACAATATGTATACAATTGAAAGAGCGATACGATCGGGGGATATTTCAAGATGAAATTGCAGACGCCTGGATACAGGGACGATTTGTTAAATTGCAGTTTTATGAAGTTGTTTGATGTCTGTTCTCATAAATAAAGTCTCTACAACTCTGTTATTTGTTTTATTTGTGTATACATGACACCTTGTGCAAGCAGAACGATCATAGTACTTAAAGCAGGTAATTGCGTAACATTTAAATAAACAAACAAACAAACAAATATTTCCGCTATTACTTATTGTTTCCTTGACAATAAAGTGGTACATTTCACTACATCAGAAAAGGTTGCAGACACTTATGGAAAGAAAACTGTCCGTCCGAAAGGCTTCTCTGAAATTATGTAAAAAAGTGACTTGGAACGTTATGTTATAAAAATATTTGTTTATGGAAAAATATAAGATGGTCAAAAGTAACATATTTTAATTAAAATTCAAATTCAAAGGAAATTTGTTACAAAGGCCACAGTTTTATCATTCCCTTAAGATATAGATAATTTTTCTTTTCTAACGAATTATGTTAATTATATTTGCAATGAACTTAAGGCAGCATTTACTATATATTTTTGAAAACATTTAACATAGGTTTAATAATGAAATGTGCGTTTATCCGTTAATAGATATGCAAATGCATATCAATGTTCATTGCTTTTGAATAACTGTAAAATATAGCTTCGAAAACTTCTGAAATTAAGTTAAAATTTGTTTACAGATTGTAAATATTACACATTATATTGTTTAACTACATGACAATGTTTCTGTTAAAGATTTATATCTTTAGTTACTTTATGCAATTTAAAAGTCGATTTTATATATAAGAGGCGGTAATGTTGTAAATAAATCAAACGAGAAGAGCTCTTTTGGATGATAAATTGTGTCAAAAGAAATAAAAGTTTTTCTTTTGCAAATGTTTTAGTTCTTACATGCAATATCAAAAATTTCAATTCACTACACCCATTATTTTGTAGTATAACTACATTTACAAATAATCAACAGTTATCGAATAGTTTTACACTCTAAATTTGGTTTCAAAAGTTTAAGTTCCAAACAAGACTGTCATTAAGTCAAACCACCTTTACTTCAACTATTTTGCATTCACGATTTATGCAAAAGCTTCTTTTTTAAGTTTTAAAATGTTGATCCTTTTTTAGAATCGATTAATGTTTCATTTACAGAAGTCAAATATATATGTTCCAAATTCCTTTTTTCGATTGAAGCTAATAAAAGCCTGTGCAGCATACGCCGAAAATTTATTTGTGGAATGACGACAATGATTTAAGGCTGCAAACATGTCAAACTCTGATATAAAATGGTTAGTTTTTAAGAATGCCATTTATTGCTAGAACTAAATATATTAAAATGAAGCTTATACTTGTTAATTCCACGCTACTAAGCTGTTTTAAATAAGTTACCTTATTACCGGCCCATCGTTCCCTATAACCGAATACAATAGACACTTAATACATTGATTGATTTCTTTGAACTAGTGTTTGTACACATTTTTGAATAAACATGAAACCTTACTTGTTTATTCATTAGTTTGTAATGTGTTTCGCATCATTGCAACACAGTGACATTTCCTTAAATTTATCTATATTCTCTATTGGCGTCGTCTTCTAATAATAAACTTCTTCTAACACACAGCTCATTAAAGGTAATTAACCTATTTTTATGAAGAATGAATGTGATTAACAGAAACGTATACTAGTCTGAATAAAACAATGTTTACTAAAGATCAAATGACATATTTGAAACGGAAGCTGAAGTATTGACTGGAGTAAATCAGTTCAATAATTTACTAGGGTTTCATAATTTTTATTGATTTGAAAAGTTTGGCGGGAAACTGAAAATGAAGGATTCCTTCTCATTAATTTTGTCTTACATTTTAAAGTGTAGAATTACTTAAAGTCGAAACTCGCGATAAATACCCGCAACTTCACCCCAAACAAAATCATATAAACGAATTTCGTTTTTATATAAGTATACGTTTGAAGATCATTGCCAAAGAATAGATACAATAAATATTAAGGAAGGTTTGTAAGATTCAAATAAAATAGCAATACTCACGTTAATTTCCCAATCGATTAAAATATTCTAGCCCGCTGTGATTCAATCATGACGCCCACAAACAAACGTACCTTATGTTGATTACAAGCCCCGTATTAACCTTTATCAATGACATTTAAAGAAGAGCAACCACTCCTTCTTTATACAGTTACTATAGTAACTGTAGTAATCCAAAGCACAAGTTAAGTGTTATCATATTTATGAATTAATGTGTTATACATACATAATACGAATGAACTTTTATATAAGTTTTGCGGATAGGCAAGGTATTCAGTTTTCATCATAGATCATGTCTCTTGTATAACTTATTTTGTTAGCTTATAAACCTTTGCTATCTTTGATCATCTTAATTAATAAATAACTTACATCTTTTGAAAAGACCTCGGAATAAAAAATATGAACAGACGTTGTTGATTTCAAATATTTTTGGAAATCGACAAAAATCTGGAAACAAAGTGATCCCTCGGAAGCATTAATCACAACAAAATTACAAGAGAATTGCAGACTCGGTTTGATTGAGTCTGTACATGAGGGATAATGAATACGTGCAACATCCCTCACGCCCCTAGCACCGGCTTGAGCGGTACTCAATTCTCAACATTTAATAGTGCTGGCATCAATGATCCCGAAGGACCAGAAAAATATAACAATACTGAAGTGAGGTACGGGGCAACCTTTTACAGCTGCCAAATGGCACTTTACACCTGCTGTTGTGAAGTATAAAAATCTGGAAATAAATTGATCCTTCGGAAACATTAATCACAACAAAATTACACGAGAATTGCAGACTCGGTTTGATTGAGTATGTACATGAGTCACAGAAATTATTCAATTTCTTTTTTTCTGCAAAGTAATTCAGATTACATTTTACATGTATGCAATAATTAAATAAAAAAGTATCATTATAATGCCGGTATGAGACTGCCATCAGCTTCGCATTTTGTATCATTTAAAAATAACAACAAGAAAACACTACAACAAAGACTCCTGTCCATTCTAAACAAGCTAATTTAACCAAAAATGCTTTAGTCTCGTATATGTTTTGCATACTTAAGCATATGCTCTGTTTACATACTGTTTGTCCTCTGTTAGTATTATCAAATATTTTAGTATCAAGTTTACAACATTCAATGTCGAATGGCTTTATATCGTATTTGATAATTTATAGGTAATAAGTATTTCTCCAATCCTAAATCATACAAAACGTAAAACGACTTTCCTTCTTATTCCTTTTTCCTTGCTACATTCTTTTTTCATAAGTAAAATACTGGTTTTTGTCAATGTTTGTTTCCAATCAAGTTTAAGTCACATTTATTATTTAGAACAAACACAAGAGATGCAATAATTTAATGTCACTCCTAAACTATAGTTAAACCTTTAAGTAAACCGTATGGAAAAATGTGTTTGTGCTGTTTTTTTTGTTCTCATAAATATAGATAACAGTCAAGAGAAAAACAAAACATTTGTATATAAATTAAGGCGGAAAACTATGAAATGTCTTTATAATGAATATTTAATGAAATATTGTCTCTCTTAAATAGCGTAATTTGACAAAGCGATTGGCGAAATGCTCTTCAATTACGAATTATATGTTTCCATTTAAATACATTAACTAATTTCTTGCTAAACTGGCAGTTTAATATTAGCCAATACTTTACACGTCACGTGCATGATGTGATACGAACATTTATATTTTAAGAGACTTATTATCTCCTAACTTAATTCAATAAATGCTAAACTTTAGACTTCATGTGCTTATAATTAATATAAACCCCATGCTGAACAGTTAATGAATACGTGAATCGCTAGTATCACGTTATCCAGAGAATAGGAGCCCATTAACAAAAATAAGAAAAGACTGGGACTTGTAGCGTCCACAAAAATCAAACAACATTCGTTTTGTAGTTTTTAAAAAGTCTTAACTAAGAAAAAACTTCGGTTTAATAAAAAAGAGTCATTCCTTTTACAAAATAGCTTATTTTCAGAATAAACCCAGCAGGCACTCGACGTTGTTTCAACGTTGAAACAACGTTGAAATATTGTCGTGACGTTGTTCAACCAATATTCAACTATGGACGACCATACGGATATATTGCCAATGTATATACAACGTTGATTCAACGTTGTTTATGGTCGAAGTTTTACATTTAGTTTAATCATTATATAAACTTTTATACCACTAATGTTGTGATATTATTCCTTTATTGAATTAGTCTGTAAGTGATTTTTGTCAGGAAAATTTGCGTTACAATCTTTTTCCGTATATTCAAAAAATATTAAACAAATAAAGTTGGAAATAATTTTTCACTTTCTATAAACGCTTTAAATATTAGTTAATATGTTTTGTTGTTTGTTGTTTTATTTTTTAGTTCTTTATGAATAATATTAATTAATAAATTTATATTAGTCAAAACCCCGTTTATAAGATAACGCTGGTCAGGGGAAGTAATTGTTGCGGTCTTTGATTTTGTTTGTTGTCTATGATTATCGTTCGTGCAAATGGTGGCGCTGTTTGGAAAATTTGAAAACAACACGATTGGCAATTTATTTGGATTTCGAAGGTATTACCGTTATGTTTTACTTTAGTTTACTGATTATTTTCTAAAATATTATTATTTATTCTTTAAATTCTACTTTTATTTACTTTATGAAATAAATGAGAGATATAAACACATGATTGAGTTGATTTGACACGTTTTCGCGACTTAATTGAATGATTTGGGTTCGGTAGGCCTTGTAAGCATGAAGTTATTTATGTCATAAGCAATTTATGATTTTACAAATCTTGTCTTTCTTTAATTTATTTTTCATATTATTAAACTTTTGTCTGTGCTATATCCTATTTAGAATTTAATCAATTTTAAAATTGAAACCTATAAAGTAGTTCGGCCCACTTAATTTACGTCCCAAGACGATTCGTCAATATATATAACTATGTTTATAATTTATTGATAGTATAATACAGTGTTAATTAGTTTGAAAAAAAAACAACATTATAGTGATTATTATTAAGTTAAATAACAAATTTGAGTGTTAAACTTTAAAGTTTAATAGTCGTAAATTTAATAATAAATCTATTTCTATTTTATTATATATTATTTTATATTCTAGATCCTGGTCCTGGCTGAAATTTAGAGCTGTAGCCTGTATACCATACATTCAAAATGAAAGGGACTGTCAGGTTTGTTAAATTGAAATTTATTCTTATTAATTTATATATTTGAATTTCTTTACAATACAAAGTATAAATTTTTTCAACTACTGGATATTTATCTTGTCTTAAAATATATTTCTATCGAAATATTCCTGTAACATTATTAATATAAAATTTACATGTTTGTTGGTTTCAGGATGCTGCATAAAATGGTCTTAGCTAGAGCTTAGAATGTTAATTTCTTGGGAATGCTGCAAGGAACTGACGGGGAGCAGTTTTACAAATCATAGGTGAGACTTTTAAATAGCTTCTTTTTAAAAAGATTTTGTTGTCTTATATACAGTATTTGCTGCCAATATCAAACTAAGCTATGTTTCAATTTCTATGCTGTTTTATGATGTAAATCTTAGATAAAAGCATTTTTAAGATAAAAACAAATCACTAAGTTGAGTAATTATATGTATAATTTGAGATTGACCAAGTCACTTTTAACTACAAACTTCTTATTTTTATTTGCAGAAGCAGTAAGGGACAGCCAAAGAAGTACTCGAACACTTGACATACCCAGAAAGATCTAGAAGAAAAGATTGGAACAGATTGTAGCTTAATTGTTAAAACTATTAAAGTGAATTTTAGCTGCACTTAAACTGTATTTTTGAAATAAAATATCTGAAGTATTTAATATTGTCTTGATATTTTGTTAAAATTGGTTACTTTGCTTTATATCCAAAAATTAAAGTATGGTGGGTTTTCAACGTTGAAATGACATTGAAACTTCAACGTTGTGCCAACGTTGAAGCTGCAACGTTGTATCAACGTTGAAATTTCAACGTTGTTTCAACTTTCAAATCCGAATATAAATCCAACCTTATTTCAACGTTGAAATCTGACCATAATTCAACGTTGAAACAACGTTGATGTGCCTGCTGGGAAGAGTTTGCAAGGAATGACTGACTGTTATCAATATACTTGTTTTTTTTCTAAAATATTTAAAAAAAAAAAAACCCATAAAAATATTGCACAATACTGTTTAGATACGAACAGAATGAATTAATTGTTTTTTAAGAGAGATGCTCCAGAGATCAATTAAAGACAAACAATATTTCACAATTCAGAAAACCAAATACGACATGATTATTTAGCATTATGTTGATTTAGATTTAGACAAGAATATTACTTGACTGACTGTTAGTGTAACAGTATTACAAAAACGAGACAAAAATCCCGTACAGGAGTTTATAGTAATTGTTACAACAATTAAATAAATCCCCGGGGAGAAAACTTTACTCGTTTTCCATTTTGAGAGATGTTTTATTTAATTTATTCATGGTATTTTTTCAGGATGTCTATTTTCAAAATATTATAAATATTCTACATCTTAGATATAAATATAAATCTTTTATAAGGCATGCATGCGGACTATCAAAGCAACATAGCTTTAATTCAACTAAGAAACACAAATAAAACTTTCAAATATTTGAAATAAGACATAATTAACTTACTATATATGTTTGTACAAATTAATATCTCAAACGAAGAACCACGAGCTGTCAGACTAAAAAAATGTCTTCATATATCTGAGTGTTAATATGTTATATACTTAGATTATTTGTCTTTATGTTTGATTATTTAAACATATTTTTACAGTACGTTTATTAATAATTGAATCTTCGCCTTTGTTTTAACTACATTGATGTCAAAAATGTTAATACTAATTCTCCTTTCCACCGGGAGAAACTGTAACAGTATTGTTTTTAAAAATTTGATTTTATAACAGGATGGTGTTAAAATACATCAACGGAAGGGAAAAAAAACTTCTGCTTAATTGAACAAAAAAATGCAAATGGTGTTGTCAATAAAGCTCATTCACAAGACATTTACTAATTGTTACATTTAATTTCATTGAGGAAGGCTTGCATCCTATTGCCGTGCGACAGGAAAAGATACATTGACACAGTCACATTGATCCTTTATTTTTGAGATTTTGTAAAACAGAAACATTAAAGTGGAACAAAGAACAAAATAAATCAATAAAAAAAATATAATTATGAGTAAATACATCAATATCAATGTTCTATTTCAATCACGTTTTTCAGAAGTTTTAAGCAGGTTGATAAACTATCAAGATCAAATTTTAGCGTATTGTTTCTTATTCAATCAGTTTATCATTAACAATGGAATGTGTAACATCTCATACGCCTTATTTTATTCTTTCTAAACACATATTAATCGAAACAATAATCCCAAAAAAACAAGAAAAGTAACAAAAGTGAGAAGCAAGGGAAGTCAATGCGTCTAAATAGCCTGAAAATTGAATTGTGCCTTGTTTCATACTGTTAAATTGAGCTAAAACAAGTATTATTCAGGCGCCACCCTTTAGAAATGATTTTACTAAATAAGCAGTTCTGGGGCTTTGCTTGTTAAAATGCCATTTTTGCATTTCTGAAACAAACAAAGTACAAAGTAGTTTTGCGACTGAGACAATACTATGCACGACCTTGTTTGTTGATATCAGTTCTGTAAAATATATAAGAATGAAAATGTTTATATACATTCTAACGTTATCTTGCGTAACTAAATGCCAATATCTCAAGCAGTTGTCACGACAGAACAGTAACTGGTGTATGAAAAATGATGATTTTAGTAACTGTTTTTTATTTGTTTTTAGGGTGTTGTCAGGATAGGAGCGTATTGATAATATGGTTTCCACTGTCAAATAATGATTTAATGCTTGTACAATAATTAGACAGCTATCCTACACGTAACACCTTTCATAGATGTTCTTTTGTCTTTTAATACTTATAATGACAGGCTTTGTATCCAATTGCTTCCCACATTTTTAATGTCAAAACATGTCTACGTCCCAGTTTTTATCGAGATTGAGTTACAGTAATTATTGAATATAACAAAATGGTGACTTTCCTTACTCTAGCTTTAAAATGTGTGTAATTAATTAACTTAGGGAAATTAGTTTAATAAAACTGTTGTCATCGTTTCAGGTTAGCGTACACGTTGTCTAAAAGAAGACATTTTAAAATTGTCCTGATATTGATCAGTAAAGAATAAATCCGACATACAAAAAGAAAAAGATTTTCATTGAACGAAATGATCAACATGTCTTTAGTTCCTTTGAATTAAAATATATAGATTTCAAACCCATAATTTAATGTCTTTGTATGTTGCCAAATGTAACAATTTGGAAAAGTATACATTTTAAATACTTAAGCACAAAAATGTTTCAATGCCTATGTCGAAAGATAAAACATCTCTAGGCAATAAATGTTGATATATGGTTTATATTTGCAAGCAGGTTTACACTCTGTGTATCGAAATAAATGTTGGATAAAAGTAAGGGATAAATAAATTTCATCTGGAATTCAAAGTTTATCGTAACTTTAATTATTTCAATTGTGTTTAACATGGTAAAGTAGTTAATTTCACACAAATATCCGCCTAAATATAATATTTGAAAGTCTCAACGTGCGAAACATTATATAATAAATATATATTTTAATTTGCAAACTATCTAAATTTATAGATGGGGAAATATAGTTTTTTTTAAGTTACTGAATTAATATTAATTCTTAATATTGTGTATAAAAGTTAACCAAGTGAAACCGTTTTGTTATGAAGCCAAGTTAAAAATTTTGTAGTCCTGTGCCTTCGAAATGAAAATAATACACCAACTTATCTAAGGGAAAAGCCAAGAAAACAGGACATATCAAAAAGGGGAAATACCTTATCAGTTATGAACATTAAAATTCCACACATCTGCAGACTCGGTTTGATTAGGTCTATTCATGATCAAAAATTGAAAATTGCAAACTCCCGTGCAATGGAAACTGGTATCTTGAACTGCATTTCTTTCAAAGCAACATGATATAATAATCGAGTTTAAAATACGGATATACACGTTTTATTTTATCTTTACCCGAACTTAATATGCTATTATGATAGACACCCGTGCAATATCAATAGATAGTTGTACATTGATTGACAAGATGTATTACAATAATCAACAGATAATTTCATTCCGTAAAGAAAATCATCACCAAAACACAACAGTTAGATTTGATTTCTCAACAGGGAATATTTTCAAGCGGTTATCAATAACGACTATTGAACGGAAGGAGTTGATATATGAGGCTGTAATTATGTTTGTAATTGGAATGTATGACTAGTTATCGTGAGAAATAATTGATGAAAACTTAGATTATGTCACAAGTTTTATGAAAAAGCATCATGGTTATATAAAGAAATTGTTTGACCACTGATGGGACAAATATATATATTTTGGCCACAAAGAATAATCATGTATTACGATACTAGAGGTTACATAATTAATAAGCATTATTTAATGAAAAAAGGTTTCCGAGTTTTATTATATTTGTACCGCCTATAGACTTTGTGACCTTGTGAACACCAAAAGTTCATATTTCAATCGTGGCTGCGCCACTCGTGAAATATACCTTTTGGTGCTCACTCGGTGAAATATATTTCGATCTTACACTAAACTAAACAAATATCCTCTATATAAATGGAAAGTTTATTAAGTCTTTCTTTAATTTTATGAAACAAACAGACAATCCACAGAAACACGAACATTTAGTAATTAATTTTTATTGCATACGTTTCGGCTATATGCCTTCATCAGTTCAAAAAATAATAAAATTACAGGAAGCGACGTCATATCGGAACACGCGTTAAACGCGCGAAAAACGTTATGGCGTTTAGCGACAAAATATGATAACATGTAGAAACAAATATTTATGTAATAAATAAAGATGGTACATGAATTAAAATGGATCAATAGTGATATAGATGTCTATTAGACAGTGTTAAAAAAATAAGATAATAGACAAACATATTAATATTCATGTAACACATTATAAATCAAACAATACTTTATTATTTAGTCCATTTGGAATCATAGTATTTAATTTATGGATTCAAAAAGATTCTTTACATAACCGGTCCATGTTGTTATCTATAATTTCTATAGGCAAAAATGAAAAATCTGACAATGAAAACTTATTATCGTTTGATCCGAAATGGATCGCAACATACGAAACTGTATTTACGTCACAATTTCTTATATCAAAATTATGTTTATTCATTCTGCATGATACATTTTGATAAGTTGGACCTACGTATTGTTTTTTACAGCCTTTACATAAAGAATACTATGATTTCCTTTGGGAAAAGAAAACACGTTTAAAGGCAAACTGACATTATTTAAAGTATAAACATGGCAGATTTCGTATTTTATTTCGAACTGTTGGTTCTGGTGTAAGAGTTGCTTAAATTGATATGAATAATTTATATGTAATAATGTCATAATTAAATACTTCACAACAAAAAAATCTAACAAAAACCAAGAATAAGGATCAACAATGTAAAGGCAACGTTCACAAGACGCAACCCAAATATCTAACCCAAATATGAACGTTTTCATTCTTACGACATCGCGAAAGTTTTGGATATTAAGTTGAATACACAACAATACAATGCTGAGCTGTAGGCTTTGTACATTGTGTTGTAAAACAGATTATAAAAAAAACTGTCACTTACAAACTGTTGTTTAGATTCATCTTGTTTGAAGAAGAACATTCGAATACTTTCAGTGATTAAAATCTGTCTCATGTTGACATAAGGATAAAAATAAAAATCAAACATTTTTTTTTTCATTTTGAAAACAACAAGTCCAAATAGACTTTAGATAACATATTGTATAGTTTGGATTAAGAAGCAAAAGATAAGAAATCCTTTTAAAAAGATATAAAAGGCAGCTCAGACGGTATACAATATATGTATTGTCAAGTTTAAGGACAAATGGGTTATTTAAGATGTTTTCATCTCAAGGGAGATTATGTTTTGTCAAAACTGTTGTATCATTCAGAGAATGAATACATCGTTTTTTTCTTTGCGGATTTAGTTTGTCAAACACCCAGGGACACATTATTAATAACGTGAAGCTTAATATATTAAAGGTTTATTTTTTTAGTTTTTATAAAGACATTTAAGATACTTTTTGTCGAAGCTTTTCACGTATTTCACCTTAATCTGAGTATTCTGTCCTTGTAAGTTCTGAACAAGTTGCATTAAAGAAATAGACATAGTTCATGTGTACCAAAAAACTAAAAAACGGTAAAATTAACATTAATATATTAAAAGAAACCATTATTTTCCCGTAAATATTTATCATTTATATGTCAATATAGATAGCATCTTTTTTGTTAAGGCAAAGTTGTGCATGTTTTATGCCAACAGGCTACATTAAAAATGAAAAGCTACTTTCCGATGTTAAAAAATACATTGATGAATGAGCAAGGCCGACAAATGTATGCTTATTTAATGAGAACATAGAAACTGCACATGACTACTAGACTGAATTGCCTTTACTATGTAACACGGTATACGATTTTACTTACTTGTTCTATAAGAGAATTGCAGAACGGTCCTAAAATTAAGCGAATTATCAATTGAGAAATTCATGTTGGAAAAGTATATTATTACTTAAGCACAAACCAACTATTCAATGCCTTTTTCGCAAGATAAAAATATCTTTAGGCAAGAAATGTTGACACAAGATTTATATATATGCAAGCAGGTTAACACACTGAGTATCGAAATATTTTTAAAATTAATTGATTTCGTCTGGAATACAAAGTTTATCGAACTTTTTTTCTTTTTTAAAGTTTAACATTGTAAAAGTAGATAATTCCATTTCCAAAATGCCCTTCATAAAAAATTTTTTAAAAATCACCCCCCTATCCCGAAAAAATTAAAGGGTTTAAAAAATTTAATTTGAGTTTTCTGAATTTATAACTGGGAGATAAGTTTTTTTATTATTACTGAAAAAATTTTTTAAAAAAAATGCTTTAACAAAAAAATAAAAATTTAAAAAAGGGTTTTTGTGGCTTCAGCCAATTTATTTTTGTCATAACTGTACAAATGGGAACGCCAAGAAAATAGTAAATTTTAAAAATTGGGAAATACCTGATAAGTAATGAAAACATCAAAATTACATATCAACTACAGACTCAGTTTGATTGAGTCATGAGCAATAATGGAAAACTGCGAAATCCCGTGAAATTGAAAATGGCATTTCTTTCGAAGCAACTTTATATAATAATCAAGTGAGTTTAAAAAAACGGATATACACGTTTTATTTCATTTTTACCCGAGCTTAATATGCTATATTGAAAGACATCAGTGCAATATCAATAGATAGTTGTACATTGATTGATATGTTATATTACAATAATCAACAGATAATTTCATTCGGTAAGAAAATCATCACCAAAACTCAACAGTTTGATTTGATTTCTCAACAGGGTTTTTTTACAAGCGGTTATCCATAACGGCTATTGAAAGGAAGGATTTGATATATGAGGCAGTAATTATGTTTGTATTTAAAATGTATGACTAGTTATCGTGAGAAATAATTGATAAAAACTAAGATTATGTCTCAAGTTTTATGAAAAAGCATCATGTTGTATATAGAAATTGTCTGACCAGTTCACATATGGGATAAAATATAAATAGTTTGACCACAAAAATTACTAACGTATTGTTAGAACGATATTCGAGGTTACAACTTTAGTTAATAAAAAATTGTTTCCACATTTTAACATATTTGTACCGCCAACAGACTCGCGTTTAACGCGTGAACGCTTTAATGTCGTTTCCGGTTATTTCATATAAAATCATGATATCCTCCGAAGACGTTTGTATTTAATTATAACTGGTGAATGTTTGTTTGTGTGGCTTATTTTTTTAGAGTAATGGTAACATTAGATTCATAGAAAGTTTAGTCAAGCTAACATAGAATTAATCAGTTTGTAGAAGTTAGTTCAATGGTATAAACTTACAATTTGCTCACTTCTTGTAGCTATACATTGCAGAAAATGTCTGAAGGTCCTGGCCCTACTATTGTCTTCTATTTTAATACCTACCGCATGCTTAGTGTTCCCGATTACTGTTGGATAATACGCTTTCCTCTTTTGATTACATCTGACGGACCAAGTTGGAGACTATGAAAGAAAGTTCTTAAAGCCCGTTGGGACTGAATTGTCATAATGAGCGTCTTCTGCTTTGCTTTGTCGGGCCCTTGTAGGTGATTTTATTGTTGCCCTGTCTTCCTTTAAGACATTGAGTACTTTTGATATTTTTTTCCTCCTTTACGTATTTACATGATCATATTGATAATATCTGTGTTGTACTTACTTCACATTTTGTAAGCATTGCAACGCAACTGTTAAAATTTCACTTGGCGAGAATTCCTTTTATTTACGATGTCTCGCTTTAAAAGAACAAAGTGGGGCTAAGAGTGAGATTTTGTTCATCATTAACCGATTTAAACCCAACAGTGCTTATGCTGCTGACCGTTCCAAGCCGGCGCCCCTCTGTGCTCCTCAGATGCATGTCTGTTGTTTTGACACTTTTGCGTCCCTTGTAGTTTTCTACTCTATGGTAAGTAGAGTTTATAAAGTAAAGTAAAGTTTG
This sequence comes from Ruditapes philippinarum, assembly GCF_026571515.1. Classification (NCBI taxonomy): domain Eukaryota; kingdom Metazoa; phylum Mollusca; class Bivalvia; order Venerida; family Veneridae; genus Ruditapes; species Ruditapes philippinarum. The sequence goes on from NW_026864393.1 coordinate 71,095, forward strand.
TAAAGTACCCTTTGCCCCTAGTTTTGATTTATTTTAATTTTGCCCCCGACCTTCTAGTCCAATCCCCAACACTCTTATGTTTACGTCTCTTAAATATGATGCAGTCAATATAAAAGTTTTCTTTTCACTTAAAAGTGATGTAATTGTTTACACCAGGGAACCTAAAGAGTGTCAGAGATATTAATGTAAGGGAAAAAACTGATCGTCAGGCTGGTTCCTAGGGAATTATGTAAAAAGTGACTTGAAAAGTTATTTAAGAATTAGCTAAATGTCATGAAAAAGAAACAAAATAGATTTCAAAAATAATTAAGTATACATCTTAGAAGGCATTACTACCTTCGTGACAATTTTCCTTTTAAATAGCAACATTTCCAGACTCTTCATACAAATTAAAAGCCAATAAGATATATATCGAGAGAATTTGTATGTTAGAACTGTGTTAACAACAATATTTCTGTATGTAAACGGTATGCCTACAGTACGCAATATTAAAAACGTAAGTCATTAAAAAGTCAGTTATTGTTATTGGTGGTGATTATATTCAATAAAATAATCACGCAGTCATTTTGTATATTAACTCCGATTATATTTAAAATATACGATCAACAGAAATACTTGAGATTTTAGCTTTTGCCTCAGTTGAGTCAGGATTAATGTGTCAATAACAAAAGTCAAATAAATATGTTGAAAAAGAATTTCTCTTTTCAAATCAAGCAATATAAAGCCTTTGCAGCATGTGCAAACATATTTGTGGAATCACGACGACTGTTTCATGCTGCAGAAATACACTCTCTGATGTAAAGTTGTTAGTTTTCAGGAATTCAAAGCTATTGCTTGAACCTAAAAAATAATAAAAAGAAACTCATTCGTTGAATTTCTTAAAACAAAGCTTTTCTGAGTGCTATTTATATTCAATTTAACCTATTCTCGGTCCATACAATCCGTCCTCTATGCCTGAATACAATAAGCATTAAAGTCATTTGTTGCTTTCTTTGCACTGCTGTTTGTTAAACATTTGAGAATAAATCTGATACCTAACCTTTTCATTTATTAGTTTGTAATGTTTTTCGCCGCATCATTGGAACACAGTGACATTTTCTTGAAAAGTATCTATATTCTTTATTGGCATCACTTTCTAATTATAGACTACCTCTACAAACACGTCTCATTAAAGTTAATTAACCTATTTTCATGAAAAAAAAAAGAATGTATAGAAACGTATATACTAAATAAAACAGTATTTACAAAAGATCAAATGAAATATTTGAAACGGAAGCAGAAGTTTTGACTGATGTGAAAATGAATCAATAACATCTCTTGGATTTTATCATTTGTATTGATTTGAAAAATTTGGCGGGAAACTGAAAATGAGTTGCTTTTAATTAATTTTGTCTTACATTTTAACATCTAGAATTATTCAAAGTATTTCAAAGAAAGGAAAAACTCGTGATAAACACCAACAACTTCACCGCAAAAACAAAATGACATAAATTGAAACTCGTATGAACCCTTCTGCGGATGTTTCTAAATTCAAAATTTCACCATTGTCGTGTTAAATGTTGAATTCTGCTTAAGCCGGTGCTAGGGGACGTGGACGGTATCTTGCACTTTCCAGTACTGTCCATGAACAGGCTCAATCAAACCGAGCCTGCAACATTTTCAATTTTGAAATGTTGGACTTTTTTTAGGGATTCTGTTTTTCTGTATTTCTAAATAAGTAGATCTTTAAAGATGAATGTCCAAGAATAAATAAAAACAATATTTCGAAAGGTTTGTTAGATTCAAATATGATATCAATACTCATGTAAATTTCCCAATCAATCAAAATGTTGTAGCCTACTATGTTTTAAACAAGACGCCCACAAACTAATGCACGTTTTGTTGATCACAAGCCCCACAATAACATTTTTCAATGACATTGGAAGAAGAGCAACCACTCCTTATTGATACAACTACTGTACTTACTTTAGTTAGTGAAGTGTTATCATATATTTGAATATAAGTGCGATACACACATAACACGAACGAACATTGAAATTTTATATTGCATAAGTTGTATAAGGCAGATTTAAATTTTTCACCATAATTGATCATGTCCATTGGAGAACCTATGCTTATGCTTTTATTGGCTTTCCTTTAATCTCTAATAAGCTCTGATTCACTAACGCCTGTCTGGAGTCATATGCGTCTGTTGACATGGTTCAACATTTATTGCATTCATGTCGAAGGGCTTTTATAGCTTATTTAGGTAATTACTTAGGTTATATGTATTTCTCCAAGTCTAAATCATACAAAACATAAAGGTTCTCCATCTCATTATATTCTACCTACATCATTCTGACTTAAGTTAAAAATATATACTGTTGCCCACGTTTTATTCCAATCAAGCTATATCAAAAATGTAATTTTTAGACACATTTTTTCAAATGATTTAATGTCACTCCTTCAACAGTATTTGCATTATCAAGTGAATCGTAAACACAAATATGTTTGTTTTCTAAGAATAAGTAATAACATTGAAGAGAACAACAAAATATTTGTATATAAATTAAGGCGGTAAACTTTGAAATGTCTTTATAATGAATATTTAATGAAATATTGTCTCTCTTAAATAGCGTAATTTGACAAAGCGAATGGCGAAATTCTCTTCTATTTCGAATTATATGTCTCCATTTAATTACATTAACTAATATCTTGCTGAACGGGCAATTTTATATTAGCCAATAATTTACATGTCACGTGCATGATGAGGTACCAACATTTATATTTTAAGAGACTTATTATCTCATAACTAAATTAAATACACGCTAAACTTTAGACTTCATATGCATAAAATTAATATATACCCCATGCTGAACAGTGAATGAATTCGTGAATCGCTAAACGAAAGAATTAACGATTGTAATGTTGGAATATCTAAACAATAAAAGAACAGTTAATAGACACGTGGATTTCTAAACGAAATAAAGAGTAGAACGGTATCTAGAGAATAGGAGCCCATTAACGATAGTAATGTTAGAATATCTAAATAAGAAAAGACTTTGACTTGCAGAGTCCACAAAAATCAACGATTGTCTTGTAGTGTTTTGTAAGTCTAAATTAAGAAGAAACTTCAGTTTTTGAAGAAGAACCCTTCCTTCAACAAAATGGATTATTTTAGAAAAAAGAGTTTCCAGGAAATGACTGACCGTTATCAACAGATAAGTGTAATATATTGGGTTTGCTAAACATGTTTACAAAACAATAAATACTGCACAAGACTGTCCAGATACAAACAGAATGGTCATTTAGGTTCTTACACGAGGTGTCATATAATAGACAACAATGTATTATACAGAGGAATTGGAGAAACGTTGCAAAGATAATTAAAGACCAACAATAATTCACAATTCAGAAACCAAATAATACGACAGCGGCGTATATATCTCTGAACAAGATTATTTAGCATCATGTTGATTTGGATTTAGACACGAATATTTCTTGACTGACTGTAAGTGTAACAGCATTACCAAAAACGAGACAAAAATCCCGTAAAGGAGTTTATAGTAATTGTTACAACAATTAAATAAACTCTCGGGGAGAAAACTTTACTCGTTTCCCATTTTGAGAGATGTTTTATTTAATTGATTCATGGCATTTTGTTTTTCAGGATGTCTTTTTTCGAAATATTATAAATATTCTATATAGCTATAAATATAAATCTTTGAAAAGGCATACATGCAGACTCTCAAAGCTACATAGTTTGAATATAACCAAGAAGAACAAATAAAACTTTCAAATATTTGAAATAAAACATAGTTTACTTACTATAATATATGTTTATACAAATTAAAATCTCAAACGTAGAACCACGAGCTGTCAGACTAAAGTGTTAATATGTTATATACTTAGATGTGTTTTCTTTATTTTTGATTGTTTAAACATATAGTTACAGTACATTGAATTGAAACTTCGCTTACATTGATGCCAACGAGGTTAATACTAATTCTCCATTCCTCCAAATGTTACAGTATTGTTTTTAAGAGTTTGGTTTTATAACAGGATGGTGTTAAAATACATCAACGGAAGGCAAAAAACTTCTGCTTAAATGAGCAAAAAATGCAAATGGTGTGTCAATAGAGCTCATTCACAAGACATTTACTAATTGTTACATTTAATTGCATTGAGGAAACTTACATCCTATTGTCGTGCGACAGGAAAAGATACATTGACACAGTCACATTGATCCTTTTTATTTGAGATTTTGTAAAACAGAAACATTAAAGTGGAACAAAGAACAAAATAAATCAATAAAACAAATATATGATTATGAGTAAATACATCGATATCAATGTTCTAATTCAATCGCGTTTTTCAGAAGTTTTAAGCAGGTTGATAAACTATCGAGATCAAATTTTACCGTATTGTTTCTTATCATAAAAATAGAATGTGTAACATCTTACATGCCTGTATTTTATTTTTTCACTTAACCGAAGCAATAAACCGAAGCGTCAAAATAGCCTGAAAATTGAATTGTTCCTTGTTTCATACTGTTATGTTTAAATACTAAAATAAGGAGCTAAAACACGTATAATTCAGTACCACACTTCAGAAATGATTTTACTAAAAAGGTAGTTCTGGGGTTTGCTTTTTAAAATGCCATTTTTGCATTTCTGAAACAAACAAAATACAAAGTAGTTTTGCGACTGTGACAATACTATGCACGACCTTGTATGTTGATATCAGTTCTGCCAAATATGTTAGAAAGAAAATGTTTATATAAATTCTAACGTTATCTTGCGTAACTAAATGTCAATATCTCAAGCAGTTGTCACGCCAGAGCAGTAACTGGTATATGAAAAATGATGATTTTAGTAACTGTTATTTATTTGTCTTTTGGGTGTTGTTAGGATTGGTACGTATTTATAGTATGGTTTCCACTGTCAAATAATGATTGAATGTTTGTACAAGAATGGGACAGCTATCCTACACGTTACACATTTCATAGATGTTGTTTTGTCTTTCAATACTTATAATGAAAGGCTTTGTCTTCAATTGCTTCGAATTCCCACATTTCTAATGTGTATACATGTTAAAAATTTTGTAGTCCTATGCCTTTGAAATGAACAGGAAATATCAAAAAGGGAAAAAACCTAATCATTAATGAACATTAAAATTTCACAACATCTGCAGGCTCGGTTTGATTGAGTCTATTCATGATCAATAATGGAAAATTGCAAACTCCCGTGCAATGGAAACTGGTGTATTGAAATGCTTTTCTTTTAATCAATATATGAGGCAGTAATTATGTTTGTAATTGGAATGTATGACTAGTTATCGTGAGAAATAATTGATGAAAACTAAGATTATGTCACAAGTTTTATGAACAAGCATCATGGTTATATATAGAAATTGTTTGACCACTGATGGGACAAAATATATATATTTTGGCCACAAAGAATAATCATGTATTGTTAGAACGATATTCGAGGTTACAAAATTAATGAGCATTATTAAATGAAAATAGTTTTCCGCGTTTTATCATATTTGTACCGCCTTCAGACTTGCGTTTAACGCGTGAACCGTTCTTATGTCGTTTCCGGTTATTAAATAACATTATGATATGCACCAAACGAATTTATTTAAAAAAATAATTAGTAAACCTTTGTATTTCTGTGACTTGTTTCTATATTAATCACGTTTGTTGTCAGATAAAAAAAAACGAATGACAAATTTAATAATTATTATATCTTTATATATTTTTATATGTTTTCTGTGTTGTGACAAAAGTGCAGTTATTTCCAACTAAAGGAATAGAATACAGAGATCCGGATCGGGATGATCCATATTTAACACACCTCAATCTGATAGAGTCACTTATGTTATCATACAAAACAAAGTAATCTATATTGTGTTCGTATATTTCAGTAACAGCTAAATCTGACAAAATGATACATCTGTTTTATAATTATCTTTTATTTAATAGATTCCCTTTAAACAAAATGTTATTATGCTTTGTCATATTGCATTATGTACCACTATCTTTAGCGCATTTATTCGTTATATACCGTATTAATTTTCACTCTCAATCAAAGTCATTATCACTGTGTGGTAGACACCATTAGTGCAATACGATAATAATCACTTTTCATATCATAATTCATGTTCTTGGCATGTATGTGAATGATCAAATTAATTTTATCAGAGAATATCAAAGGTGGCGGAAATATATGCTAGACAAAAACTGTGCGTCTGACAGACACTACGAACTCTTGACATATATGACTGTATAAGTACAAATTCTAGTCATAAATGGTCAATAAGAATGTAGTTTTAGATCCGATGTGAAAAAGTAGTCATCTAAGTACAAATCTCCTTCGAAGTACGATGGGTACATTGTTTTCAATAGGCAGTTGCACTCTACTGCATAATTTGATGCTTAAGTGTTATAGTGTCCACAACTTTAGTCCTCAATGATGTTTATCTGCAACACATTTTAAAGGTAACATTGGTTTTGCTTTTGAGACATCCATTCAGTGCAAAGAAGGAAATTGAATAAAAAAAACAACAGTCATAATGTTTGGTTTCAATTATCTAACAACAATAAGCATATGCAATTCAGCAGAACCCGAAACAGAAGAAGCGACTTATCGTTGTTAAAATTCTACAAGCTTATTGTTAAAATAGTGTTATTCGCAAGACAAAATATAAATTCAAAACAACAAGGAAGTAAGATTTGTATTTACAACTCAGCGGTGTTTTCCTTTCTTTAGGGATCCTGTTTTTCTTCTCTATTTTGTAGTCTCTGTATCAATGATTAATGTAGCAACATGTGTAGCCTATTCCTGTGTTGTGTTGCATAAAAACATGACAACAACAACAACAAAGAAGACATACACACACAAACAAAAGACTAACAAAATAATAGCAGTTATGTCTCTGCTATTAATTCTCGTTTTTGATACTTTTAGTACCAGCACATATCCCACCATAATGTGTTAACCACTTAATCTGGGGTCAATTTGGCATATATTAATCATTATTTTGGAAAATCTTCAAAATATAGTATACATGTATGATTCATTATAATGATTAACCTGAATGACAACGTCACACCGCTCAAGAAGATAACCCTCATAGGAAACATAACAAATTGCGCGAAAATGGTCCTTATATTTCTGAAATAAAAACAAAACAATAAACAATATAAGCAAGTGCAATAACAAAAAACCTGTTATTAGAAGTACCCGAGAAACACACGGGTTCAAATAAAAACACGAATACTTGAATGGCGCTGATCTTTTCGGCGCAAGTTTAAGAATTTCCTATTCGCACCGTAATCATGTGTAAGTTTCGAGACAGAGTGAGGTCGGCGTGGCAGAATGCGCCAAATGTTGAGTTATAAATGGCAAGTTTATTCAGTCTTTTTTTAATTTTATGAAAAATACTAGGATTTCCTTTGGGAAATGAAAACACGTTCAAAGGCAAACTGACCTTATGTAAAGTATAAAATATGACAGATTTCGTATTTTATTTCAAACTATTGGTTCTGGTGTAAGAGTTGCTATAATTGATATGAATAATTTATATGTAATAATGTCATAACTAAATACTTCTCAACAATATCTTAAAAAACAAGAATAAGGATCAACAAGGTAAAGGCAACGTTCACAGGACGCAACCAAAATATCTAACCCAAATATCAACGTTTTCATTCTTACTACATCGCGAAAGTTTTGGATATTAAGTGGAATACCCAACAATACAATGCTGAGCTGTAGGCTTTGTAAAACAGATTATAAAGAAAACTTTAACTTACAAACTGTAGTTAAAATTCCTCTTGTCTGAAGAACAACATTCGAATACTTTCAGTGATTAAAATCTGTCTCATGCTGTCATAAGGATAAAAATATAAATCAAACTTCAACAAGTCCAAATAGACTTAAGATAACATATTGTATAGTTTGGATTAAGGAGCGAAAGATAAGAAATCCTTTTAAAAATATATAAAAGGCAGCTCAGACGGTATACAATATATGTATTGTCAAGTTTAAGGACAAATGGGTTATTTAAGAAGTTTTCATCTCAAGGGAGAATATGTTTTGTCAAAACTGTTGTATCGTTCGGAGAATGAATACATCGTTTTTTTTCTTTGTGGATTTAGTTTGTCAAACACCCAGGGACACATTATTAATAACGTGAAGCTCAATATATTGAAGGTTTTTTATTTTAGTTTTTGTAAAGACATTTAAGATACTTTTGTCGAAGCTTTTCACGTATTTCACCTTAATCTGAGTATTCTGTCCTTGTAAGTTCTGAACAAGTTGCATTAAAGAAATAGACATAGTTCATGTGTACCAAAAAACTAAAAAACGGTAAAATTAACATTAATATAAAAGAAACCATTATTTCCCCGTAAATATTTATCATTTATATGTCAATATAGATAGCATCTTTTTTGTTAAGGCAAAGTTGTGCATGTTTTATGCCAACAGGCTACATTAAAAATGAAAAGCTACTTTCCGATGTTAAAAAATACATTGATGAATGAGCAAGGCCGACAAATGTATGCTTATTTAATGAGAACATAGAAACTGCACATGACTACTAGACTGAATTGCCTTTACTATGTAACACGGTATACGATTTTACTTACTTGTTCTATAAGAGAATTGCAGAACGGTCCTAAAATTAAGCGAATTATCAATTGAGAAATTCATGTTGGAAAAGTATATTATTACTTAAGCACAAACCAACTATTCAATGCCTTTTTCGCAAGATAAAAATATCTTTAGGCAAGAAATGTTGACACAAGATTTATATATATGCAAGCAGGTTAACACACTGAGTATCGAAATATTTCTAAAATTAATTGATTTCGTCTGGAATACAAAGTTTATCGTAACTTATTTCAATTTAGCTTAACATTGTAAAGTAGATAATTCCAGTCAAATGTCCACATAATAATATTTTAAAGTCACACTATGCGAAACATTAAATGATTAAAATTCTAATTTGCAGTCTCTGAACTTATAACTGGGGAGATATAGATTTTTTTATAGTTACTGAAGAAGACCTTTTAGAAATGCATAAAAATTAAATCAAGTGAAACGGTTTTGTGGCTTCAGCCAAGTTATTTTTTGTCATAACTATTCAAATGGGAACGCCAAGAAAATAGTAAATTTCAAAAATTGGGAAAAACCTGATAAGTAATGAAAACATCAAAACAACATATCAACTACAGACTCAGTTTGATTGAGTCATGAGCATTAATGGAAAACTGCGAAATCCCGTGAAATTGAAAATGGCATTTCTTTCGAAGCAACTTTATATAATAATCAAGTGAGTTTTAAAAACGGATATACACGTTTTATTTCATTTTTACCCTAGCTATATATAGCTTAATATGCTATATTGAAAGACATCAGTGCAATATCAATAAATAGTTGTACATTGATTGACAAGTTATATTACAATAATCAACAGATAATTTCATTCGGTAAGAAAATCATCACCAAATCACAACAGTTTGATTTGATTTCTCAACAGGGTTTTTTTTACAAGCGGTTATCCATAACGGCTATTGAAAGGAAGGATTTGATATATGAGGCAGTAATTATGTTTGTATTTAAAATGTATGACTAGTTATCGTGAGAAATAATTGATAAAAACTAAGATTATGTCTCAAGTTTTATGAAAAAGCATCATGATATATATAGAAATTGTCTGACCATTCTACAGATGAGACAAAATATAAATATTTTGACCACAACGAATACTAATATATTGTTAGAACGATATTCGAGGTTACAACATTAATGAGCTTTATTTAATAAAAAATTGTTTCCACATTTTAACATATTTGTACCGCCTACAGACTCGCGTTTAACGCGTGTACCGTTTTTATGTCGTTTTGGGTTATTTCATATAAAATCATGATATCCTCCGAAGACGTTTGTATTTAATTATAACTGGTGAATGTTTGTTTGTGTGGCTTATTTTTTTAGAGTAATGGTAACATTAGATTCTTAGAAAGTTTAGTCAAGCTAACATAGAATTAATCAGTTTGTAGAAGTTAGTTCAATGGTATAAACTTACAATTTGCTCACTTCTTGTAGCTATACATTGCAGAAAATGTCTGAAGGTCCTGGCCCTACTATTGTCTTCTATTTTAATACCTACCGCATGCTTAGTGTTCCCGATTACTGTTGGATAATACGCTTTCCTCTTTTGATTACATCTGACGGACCAAGTTGGAGACTATGAAAAGAAAGTTCTTTAAGCCCGTTGGGACTGAATTGTCATAATGAGCGTCTTCTGCTTTGCTTTGTCGGGCCCTTGTAGGTGATTTTATTGTTGCCCTGTCTTCGTTTAAGACATTGAGTACTTTTGATATTTTTTTCCTCCTTTACGTATTTACATGATCATATTGATAATATCTGTGTTGTACTTACTTCACATTTTGTAAGCATTGCAACGCAACTGTTAAAATTTCACTTGGCGAGAATTCCTTTTATTTACGATGTCTCGCTTTAAAAGAACAAAGTGGGGCTAAGAGTGAGATTTTGTTCATCATTAACCGATTTAAACCCAACAGTGCTTATGCTGCTGACCGTTCCAAGCCGGCGCCCCTCTGTGCTCCTCAGATGCATGTCTGTTGTTTTGACACTTTTGCGTCCCTTGTTGTTTTCTACTCTATGGTAAGTAGAGTTTACAAAGTAAAGTAAAGTTTGTAAAGTACCCTTTACACCTAGTTTTGATTTATTCTAATTTTGCCCCCGACTTTCTATTCCAATCCCCAACACTCTTATGTTTACGTCTCTTAAATGCAGTCAATATAAAAGTTTTCTTTTCACTTAAAAGTGATGTAATTGTTTACGAACCAGGGAACCTAAAGAGTGTCAGAGATATTAATGTTAAGGGAAAAAAACTGATCGTCAGGCTGGTTCCTAGGGAATTATGTAAAAATGACTTGAAAAGTTATTTAAGAATTAGCTAAATGTCATGAAAAAGAAAAAAAAAATAGATTTCAAAAAAATAATTAAGTATACATCTAAGAAGGCATTACTACCTTCGTGACAATTTTCCTTTTAAATAGCAACATTTCCAGACTCTTTCATACAAATTAAAAGGCCAATAAGATATATATCGAGAGAATTTGTATGTTAGATCTGTGTTAACAACAATATTTCTGTATGTAAACGGTTATGCCTACAGTACGCCAATATTAAAAACGTAAGTCATTAAAAAGTCAGTTATTGTTATTGGTTGTGATTATATTCAATAAAATAATCACGCAGTCATTTTGTATATTAACTCCGATTATATTTAAAATATACGATCAACAGAAATACTTGAGATTTTAGCTTTTGCCTCAGTTGAGTCAGGATTAATGTGTCAATAATAAAAGTCAAATAAATATGTTGAAAAAGAATTTCTCTTTTCAAATCAAGCAATATAAAGCCTTTGCAGCATGTGCAAACATATTTGTGGAATCACGAAGACTGTTTCATGCTGCAAAAATACACTCTCTGATGTAAAGTTGTTAGTTTTCAGAAATTCAAAGCTATTGCTTGAACCTAAAAAATACAATCCGTCCTCTATGCATGAATACAATAAGCATTAAAGTAATTTGTTGCTTTCTTTTGAGAATAAACCTGATACCTAACCTTTTCATTTATTAGTTTGTAATGTTTTCAGCCGCATCATTGGATCACAGTGACATTTTCTTGAAAAGTTTCTATATTCTTTATTGGCATCACTTTCTAATTATAGACTACCTCTACAAACACGTCTCATTAAAGTTAATTAACATATTTTCATGAAAAAAAATGTGATTATTAGAAACGTATATACTGAAAAAAAGAATGTTTACAAAAGATCAAATGAAATATTTGAAACGGAAGCAGAAGTTTTGACTGATGTGAAAATGAATCAATAACATCTCTTGGATTTTATCATTTGTATTGATTTGAAAAATTTGGCGGGAAACTGAAAATGAGTTGCTTTTAATTAATTTTGTCTTACATTTTAACATCTAGAATTATTCAAAGTATTTCAAAGAAAGGAAAAACTCGTGATAAACACCAACAACTTCGCCGCAATAACAAAATGACATTAACTGAAACTCGTATGAACACTTCTGCGGATGATTCTAAATTCAAAATTTCACCATTTTCGTGTTAAATGTTGAATTCTGCTTAAGCCGGTGCTAGGGGACGTGGACGGTATCTTGCACTTTCCAGTACTGTCCATGAACAGGCTCAATCAAACCGAGCCTGCAACATTTTCAATTTTGAAATGTTGGACTTTCTTTAGGGATTCTGTTTTTCTCTATTTCTAAATAAGTAGATCTTTAAAGATTAATGTCCAAGAATAAATAAAAACTATATTTCGAAAGGTTTGTTAGATTCAAATATGATATCAATACTCATGTAAATTTCCCAATCAATCAAAATGTTGTAGCCTACTATGATTTAAACAAGACGCCCACACACTAATGCACGTTTTGTTGATCACAAGCCCCACATTAACATTTTTCAATGACATTGGAAGAAGAGCAACCACTCCTTATTGATACAACTACTGTACTTACTTTAGTTAATTAAGTGTTATCATATATTTGAATATAAGTGCGATACACACATAACACGAAGGAACATTGAAATTTTATATTGCATAAGTTGTATAAGGCAGATTTAAATGTTTCACCATAATTGATCATGTCCATTGGAGAACCTATGCTTATGCTTTTATTGGCTTTCCTTTAATCTCTAATAAGCTCTGATTCACTAACGCCTGTCTGGAGTCATATGCGTCTGTTGACATGGTTCAACATTTATTACATTCATGTCGAAGGGCTTTTATAGCTTATTTAGGTAATTACTTAAGTAATATGTATTTCTCCGAGTCTAAATCATACAAAACATAAAGGTTCCCCATCTCATTATATCCTACCTACATCATTCTGACTTAAGTAAAAAATATATACTGTTGCCCACGGTTTATTCCAATCAAGTGATATCAAAAATGTCATTTTTAGTCACATTTTTTCAAATGATTTATTGTCACTCCTTAAACCGTATTTGCATTATCAAGTGAATCGTAAACACAAATATGTTTGTTTTCTAAGAAATAGTAATACCATTGATAAGAACAACAAAATATTTGTATATAAATTAAGGCGGTAAACTTTGAAATGTCTTTATAATGAATATTTAATGAAATATTGTCTCTCTTAAATAGCGTAATTTGACAAAGCGAATGGCAAAATTCTCTTCCATTTCGAATTATATGTCTCCATTTAATTACATTAACTAATATCTTGCTGAACGGGCAATTTTATATTAGCCAATAATTTACATGTCACGTGCATGATGAGGTCCCAAAATTTATATTTTAAGAGACTTATTATCTCATAACTAAATTAAATACACGCTAAACTTTAGACTTCATATGCATAAAATTAATATATACCCGTGCTGAACAGTGAATGAATTCGTGAATCGCTAAACGAAAGAATTAACGATTGTAATGTTGGAATATCTAAACAATAAAAGAACAATTAATAGACACGTGAATTTCTAAACGAAATAAAAAGTAGAACGGTATCTAGAGAATAGGAGCCCATTAAAGATAGTAATGTTAGAATATCTAAATAAGAAAAGACTTTGACTTGCAGAGTCCACAAAAATCAACAATTGTCTTGTAGTGTTTTGTAAGTCTAAATTAAGAAGAAACTTCAGTTTTTGAAGAAGAACCCTTCCTTCAACAAAATGGATTATTTTAGAAAAAAGAGTTTCCAGAAATTGACTGACCGTTATCAACAGATAAGTGTAATATATTGGGTTTGCTAAACATGTTTACAAAACAATAAATACTGCATAATACTGTCCAGATACAAACAGAATGGTCATTTAGGTTCTTACACGAGGTGTCATATAATAGACAACAATGTATTATACAGGTTGGAGGAATTGGAGAAACGTTGCAAAGATAGTTAAAGACCAACAATATTTCACAATTCATAAACCAAATAATACGACAGCGGCGTACATATCTCTGAACAAGATTATTTAGCATCATGTTGATTTGGATTTAGATTCGAATATTTCTTGACTGACTATATGTGTAACAGCATTACCAAAAACGAGACAAAAATCCCGTAAAGGAGTTTATAGTAATTGTTACAACAATTAAATAAACCCTCGGGGAGAAAACTTTACTCGTTTCCAATTTTGAGAGGTGTTTTATTTAATTGATTCATGGCATTTTGTTTTTCAGGATGTCTTTTTTCGAAATATTATAAATATTCTATATAGCTATAAATATAAATCTTTGAAAAGGCATACATGCAGACTATCAAAGCTACATAGCTTTAATTCAACCAAGAAAAAACAAATAAAACTTTCAAATATTTGAAATAAGACATGATTTACTTACTATATATGTTTATACAAATTAATATCTCAAACGTAGAACCACGAGCTGTCAGACTAAAAAAAATTTCTTTATTTATCTAAGTGTTAATTTGTTATAAACTTAGATTATTTGTCTTTATTTTTGATTGTCTTAACATAATTATATTTACAGTACGTTGAATTGAAGCTTTTGTTTCAACTACATTGATGCCAACAATGTTAATACTAATTCTCCTTTCCTCCGAAAGAAACTGTTACAGTATTGTTTTTTATAACAGGATGGTGTTAAACTACATCAACGGAAGGCAAAAAAAACTTCTGTTTAATTGAACAAAAAAATGCAAATGGTGTGTCAATAAAGCTCATTCACAAGACATTTACTAATTGTTACATTTAATTGCATTGAGGAAGGCTTGCATCCTATTGTCGTGCGACAGGAAAAGATACATTGACACGGTCACATTGATCCTTTATTTTTTGAGATTTTGAAAAACAGAAATATTAAAGTCGAACAAAGATAAAACAAACAAGATTGCATTTGAGAAAAATGCTATGTCACCGCATTAATACAACACTAAATAGTAGTGTAGGAACAGATTTTTTTTGTTTCTATACAATTTTGAAGATTGTCATAATGCATAGATCCCTAACCTATCTAATTCTTATTATCAGATTAGTGGTTAAATCTGTTGTTAACTCAATAAAAGATCAGAGTAGGAATATATCAATGCACACTAGTCTAGTGAATTTGGTGGCGAAGGTCATATTTCACACAGCCTAAATTTCATGACTACATCAAAAGACAACACAGTAAGACACTTTGTCAAAATCTAGGTCAGCTGAAATCAAAGTTCACTTTAAATCTTAATCTGTGGACATGGTTCAAATTTCAAAGCTGTACATCAAATTACAAGAAAGTAGGTCACATCATCAAAATCTAGGTCACCTGATATCACAGTTCAATTTTACAACTAAAACTGTGCACATGGTCAAAATTTCATTGCTGTACATTAAAGGACAAGAAAGTAGGTCACTGTCCCCTCGGGCAAGGCAAAATTTTGGACCCCAAGGGTTTAATTCAAACCAATCTTGATACAGGTCCACCAAACAACATTTCAAGTCAAATATCTAAGCTGTAGCTTTCTCCCATTCAGAAAACATTTGTTTTATTTTCTGTTTTTACTATGTGTACATAATGAGAATCACTGACTCCGGACAGGGCCAATTTTGAAACCAGGGGAAAATTTGAACAACTTTGGAATAGGACCTATAGATGATATTATATAGCAAACATCAAAGCTGTATGCCTTGTACTTTCAGGCAAAAATCTTTTTTATTTTTTTTACTATATGTACATAATGAAAATCAATGACCCCCTGGGCGGAATCAATTTTGACCCCAGGGCTATAATTTGAACAATCTTGGTAAAAGTTCACTTCGCAATGTCTCATGCCATATATTTAACCTCTAGCCTTTGTCAATTCAGAGAAGACGATTTTTCAATTCAGAGAAGAAGATTTTTCAAGTCTTTACTTTATACATATAAGGAAAACTATCGCCTCTGGGGCAGCTGGGCAATTTTAACACTAGGGCATAATTAAAACAACTTTAGTAGAGGACCCATAGATGATATTATATACCAAACATCAAAGCTCTAAGCCTTGTACCTTCAGACAATAAGATTTTTAAATTTTTTACTATATGTACATACTGAAAATCAATGAACCCTGGGGGTGGGGCCAATTTTGACCCCAGGGCTATAATTTGAACAATCTTGCTAGAGGTTCACTACATAATGTTTCATTCAAAATATCTTAACTCTAGCCTTTGTAAATTTTAGAGAAGATGATTTTTTAAGTTTTTACTACATATAAGGAAAACCTATGGCCCCCCGGGGCGGGGCTAATTTTGACACTAGAGGCAAAATTTCAACAACTTTGGTAGAGTACCAATAGATGTTATCATTAAACAAATATTAAAGCTCTAAGCCTTGTACCTTAGACAATTAGATTTTTACTATATGTATATATTGAAAATCAATGACCCCCGGGGCGGGGGCAATTTTTAACCCCACGGCTATAATTTGAACAATCTTGCTAGAAGTTCACTTCACAATTTTTCATGCAAAATATCAAACCTCTAGCATTTGTCAATTGCTACGAGAATTTTTTTTAAAGTTTTTACTATATACATATAAGGAAAACCAATGACCCCCGGGACGGGGCCGATTTTGGCCCCAGGGCTATAATTTTATCAATCTTAGTAGAGGTGTTCCAGACAATGCCTTATGCAAAATATCTAAGCTCTAGGCCTTTTGGGTCTTTACAAGAAGGTATTTTAAGTTTTTACAATATTTACATATATAGTGAAAACCAATGACCCCCCGGGGCGGGGCCGATTTTGGCCCCAGGGCTATAATTTGATCAATCTTGGTAGAGGTGTTCCAGACAATGCCTTATGCAAAATATCTAGGCTCTATGCCTTTTGGGTCTTTACAAGAAGGTATTATATGTACATATATAGTGAAAACCAATGACCCCCGGGGCGGGGCCGATTTTGACCCAAGGGCTATAATTTGAACAATCTTGGTAAGGGTCTACCAGACAATGCCTTACGCAAAATATCTAAGCTCTAGGCCTTTTGGGTCTTTACAAGAAGGTATTTTAAGTTTTTACTATATGTATATATAGTGAAAATCAATGACCCCCGGGGCGGGGCCAATTTTGACCCCAGGGCTATAATTTGAACAATCTTGGTAGAGGTCTACCAGACAATGCCTTATGCAAAATATCTAAGCTCTAGGCCTTTTGGGTCTTTACAAGAAGATTTTTTAAATTTATTCTTATAATTCCTTTTGGTTGCCATGGCAACCAGATTTCTGCATGGAATGAAATTCTTTGAACAACTTTGGAAGCCCTTTACCCAAGGATCAATCCTGCCAAGTTTGGTTGAAATTGGACTGGTGGTTTTTCACAAGAAGATTTTTTAAGTTCACTATATAATCTATATAACACACACACACACACAAACACACACACACACACACACACACACACACACACACACGCACACACACACACGCACACAGGTGAATCGCTATATGCCACCGCATCGCAGATGCTGCGATGGCATAAAAACAAAAATTATATGAGTAAATACATCAATATCAATGTTTTAATTCAATCGTGTTTTCAGAAGTTTTAAGCAGGTTCATAAACTATCGAGATCAAATTTTACCGTATTGTTTTTATTCAATCAGTTTATCATTAACAATGGAATGTGTAACATCTCATACGCCTGTATTTTATTCTTTCTAAACACATAATCGAAACAATAATTCTAAAAAAACAAGAAAAGTAACAAAAGTGAGAAGCAAGGGAAGCCAATGCATCTAAATAGCCTGAAAATTGAATTGTGCCTTGTTTTATACTGTTAAATTGAGCTAAAACAAATATTATTCAGGCGCCACCCTTAAGAAATGATTTTACTAAATAAGCAGTTCTGGGGCTTTGCTTGTTAAAATGCCATTTTTGCATTTCTGAAACAAACAAAGTACATGTACAAAATAGTTTTGCGACTAAGACAATACTATGATGCTCGACCTTGTTTGTTGATATCAGTTCTACAAAATATACAAGAATGAAAATGTTTATATAAATTCTAACGTTATATTGCTTTACTAACTTAACTAAATGTCAATATCTCAAGCAGTTGTCTTGACAGAGCAGTAACTGGTATATGAAAAATGATGATTTTAGTAACTGTTATTTATTTGTCTTTTGGGTGTTGTCAGGATGGGTATTGATAATATGGTTTTCACTGTCAAATAATGATTAAAATTGTGTATAAGAATGGGACAGCTATCCTACACGTTACACATTTCATAGATGTTCTTTTGTCTTTCAATACTTATAATGACATGCTTTGTCTTCAATTGCTTCCCACATTTCTAATGTCCAAACATGTTTTCGCCCCAGTTTTTAACAAGATTGATTTCTAAAACTACAGTTACAGTAATAATTGAATATTACACAATTGTAACGTTTAACAGGCTTTCCTTACTTTAAAATGTGTATGATTAAGGGATATTAGTTTAATTAAACCGTTATCATCGTTTCAAGTTAGCGTACACGTTGTCTTAAAGTTGTCCTGATATTGATCAGTTAATAATAAATCCGAAATATTTACAAAATAAGATTTTCATGGAACGAAATGATAAACATGTCTTTAGTTCCTTTAAATTAAATAATATAGATTTCAAATACCTAGGCACAAACCCATGATTAAATGTCTTTGTATGTTGTCAAATGTAACAATTTGGAAAAGTATATATTTTAAAAACTTAAGCACAAAAAATGTTTCAATGCCTATGTCGAAGTATAAAACATCTCTCGGCACATGGTTTATATTTACAAGCAGGTTAACACTCTGTGTCTCGAAATAAATGTTGAATAATAGTAAGGGATAATTAAATTTCATCTGGAATCGTAACTTAATTATTTCAATTGCGTTTAACATGGTAAAGTAGTTAATTTCACACAAATGTCCGCATAATTATAATATTTGAAAGTCTCAACGTGCGAAACATTATATAATAAATATATATTTTAATTTGCAAACTCTCTAAATTTATAGATGGGGAAATATAGATTTTTTCAGTTACTTTAGAAGACTTCTTAATATTGTTCATTTGAAATGCGATATAAAAGTAAATCAAGCGAAACCGTTTTAGTATGAAGCCAAGTTAAAAATTAATTTTGTAGTCCTGTGCCTTTGAAATGAACATAATACACCAACTTATCTAATGGAAAAGCCAAGAAAACAGGAAATATCAAAAAGGGGAAATAACTAATCAGTAATGAACATTAAAACTTCACAACATCTGCAGACTCGGTTTGATTGAGTCTATTCATGGTCAATAATGGAAAATAGCAAACTCCCGTGCAATGGAAACTGGTGTATTGAACTGCATTTCTTTCAAAGCAATATGATATAATAATCGAGTTTAAAATACGGATATTCACGTTTTATTTCATCTTTACCCGATCTTAATATGCTATTATGATAGACACCCGTGCAATATCAATAGATAGCTGTACATTGATTGACAAGATGTATTACAATAATCAACAGATAATTTCATTCGGTAAAGAAAATCATCCCCAAAACACAACAGTTAGATTTGATTTCTCAACAGGGAGTATTTTCAAGCGGTTATCAATAACGACTATTGATAGGATAGAGTTGATATATGAGGCTGTAATTATGTTTTGTAATTCAAATGTATGACTAGTTATCGTGAGAAATAATTGATGAAAACTAAGATTATGTCACAAGTTTTATGAAAAAAGCATCATGGTTATATATAGAAATTGTTTGGCCACTGATGGGACAAATATATATATTTTTGCCACAAAGAATAATCATGTAATGTTAGAACGATACTCGAGGTTACAAAATTAATGAGCATTATTTAATGAAAAAAGTTTTCCGCGTTTTATTATATTTGTACCGCCTTCAGACTCGCGTTTAACGCGTGTTCCGTTCTTATGTCGTTTCCGGTTATTAAATAACATTAT
This sequence comes from Ruditapes philippinarum, assembly GCF_026571515.1. Lineage (NCBI taxonomy): Eukaryota > Metazoa > Mollusca > Bivalvia > Venerida > Veneridae > Ruditapes > Ruditapes philippinarum. The sequence continues at coordinate 91,073 of NW_026864393.1, forward strand.
GATATGCACCAAACGGGTTTATTTAAAAAAATAATTAGTTAACCTTTGTAATTCTGTGGCTTGTTTCTATATTAATCACGTTTGTTGTCAGATGAAAAAAAACGAATAACAAATTTAATAATTATTATATATATTTTTATATGTTTTCTGTGTTGTGATAAAAGTGCAGTCAATTTCCGACA
>NW_026864394.1:0-69567 GCF_026571515.1 Ruditapes philippinarum
AAATTTCAACTTTCATGAGAGTTACAACAAAATTTGTAAAGGAAACAAGTAATTGACAAAAAAAGAATTTAGGATATATACGCACGTAGAATAAATTTAATATACAATAATTCAAACCATCGAATATAATTTCATTCTAATCGAGGATCTTGATAACGGTTTCAATTTCAGAGCAGTTTATCTATTTGATGATAACATCTTAAATTAGATATCATAATGCAATACGTATGTTCATTACAAAATTTAATATCATGATAATAATCTTTTTATTAGCGAAATATTAATGGATTTGTTAGGAGATTCTACTTGTTTGAGTAATAACTAGATTTTGAACAATAATGTTATTCACGTTAGCATTAATTACCACTATGAAGATTTAAGCTGTCACTTTTCGTAATTGTTTTTCAAAAGCTTATAAAATTTTAGGGCATGATGTTATCTTTTACATCATACATTAGTAGAACTACACTTTATCCTGAATTTGATTTGCTTATTTTCAAAGACAATACAAACAATGAAAAATGTTGTAATCAACGTGTCTTTATAAAATTCAAATGAAGATGTAATTTCATTTTGAAAAGCAAACGTCTTTACAAAAATGTGTTATTTAGTTTTAAAGAGGATAAATATTTTATAACTTTTATCATCATTTTAAGATATACAGTATTCTCATGAGTTCCATTTTTCATCAAACTAAAGTTTCATATTCTTACAAATTTACTGATCTCGTGCAATTTAAAATTTTTAAACTTTTTATGTTAACTGGAAAGCAGGTATTAGTTACCCACACTGCATAGCATACATATTGATTGGCTCATTTTTACTTGGGTTTACTTATTGTGCTAAAGGGATATCGATAGAAATATCATATTCAGATGCTTGTTAACTGAAGTCCAATTTAATTATTTCAATATTTGCCTCCAACAAACAAATGTTCTTTACTCTATTTATTAACATTAAAAAATTCTTATTCTGATACAACTCATATAAATATGTCATCATTTCACCACCATGCTGGCACATATTTCACATTTACAAACTAATTATCTTTACCGCTTGAGCAAATACATGAGCAATGAATCTTAAATAGTTGGAAGAAATATAACAAAATCTCTTCTCGATCATTCTGATACTGCCAATTAGTCTTGATAGATAGAAATGTATTGTCAGCATTGTCGAGGTATATACAAAACGAAATAAAATGACATATTCCCCTAGTTACTCACAAACGTCGTTTTTGAAACAAAACATATTGAATGAAATAAAGATTTCACTAATCTAGTTATATAACAGGGAGGAAAAACAATTTCGCACGTTATAAAAAAACAAGTTCAATCATGGGAAATGTTTATTTATTTGGGAACAATATTCATACACTTTTAAACTTAGAAAGAAATGTTGTTATAGATCATGGTCTGATATTATATTTCATGTAAGATAGCTATTCAGCTAGCCTACGGAATGTCGGTTGTTCTACTCAGGTGAAATCATGAACGACAGAGGGGCATCTGAGGTCTTCCACATCAGTAAAGGCTAGAAAGTCGTAAAGACCTTGCAATTTTTGGTGCGATAAAAACCCACAAAAATGGCCACCCTTTTCTTATATTAATATATTGTTTATCTTGTTTACCTGTTTGTTTCTCAGTATATCTGTTCTTTCCATTTCAGGATACAGCCTTTCTTTTTTCAGGTTTTCCCTAATCGTGTCAGTCTTGTATTACCTTTATTTTCTTTAATCGATGTTTTCTGTGGTATCAGTTTACATCATGTTAAAAAGAAAACCTTCAATATATGTTATGTTTTGAGATATTTAAAATGACAGAAATTGTACAAATCCACAAAACATGAAAGCAGAAGCACATCATATCTTCATCTATTTGTGATTTGTTGCTGCCTTCTTTATTAAGGATGTAGACAGGATCAAAAAATTCAGTAAGTTGTGTAAGATTTATATATTATACATTAAACATTTTGATTTTAAAGTAACAGATGCCTGTCATTTACCAGCACATTTTACTTTAATATTCTGTAAATTTTACAAGAAAAATTATTTTCAGGTTGTCTTTAATTGATTTTCAAATCCGATACTCAAAATGAAAACGTAAAACATTGTAGTTCATATCTTTATAAAATTTATATTGCTAAAATACATGTACATATTAAGGAAATCAATGTACAATAGTTTATAAAAAGTTTTCAATGTAAAAGAATTTCTACTTCCATCAAATAGTTTGTATATGCCTTAAATAGTTTAATCACAAATATATTCTTTCTTCTGAACAACACGGGATGCTTGGAAAAGAGTTTTAGACAATTTTAATCTCTGTAACAGTAGGACGTTCCTTGCAACAATTATCCTGTATCTTGCATAAAATGACAAATCTAATATACTAAACGCTTTAAATATCGGAATACTGGATCTCTTTTAAAAATAACATGAAAGGTAAATTGGAATGTGAGGCATTTTACCACATATATGGTATTACCTTAGATAAATGTAATCTTCTGATGGTGTATGCCAACTGACAGATAATATCTAAATCAAGCTGATTACACATTTTTTGTCAGTAGGAAGTTATTATTATTGTTTTATCTTCATGCTGTAAAACAAAATGCTCGTGAATATATTATTCATTTGTGGTGCTAGTTTGGCCGTAGTTCATACCTTTGAAGATAAACAAATATCACAATGGTTGGCGGTCAATAGCTACAGCACATGTGTCAGTCTTTTAAAACAGGCAGGACTTTACGATATATTCAATGGACCAGGAGGTAAGTGTTGAAAGTATTGATAAATATTTTTTTTTCAAAATTAGATTTAGACTGTAGCACTCATAGCTTTATTGTGTTTATATTAATTCTGGAAATAATGATATGTACCAAATTATACTATCAATGACAAAAACTCATTTCCAGGCCGATATAAACAGAACCAAATGAATAAAAATCGAATATTTGATTTATTGTGTCATTTATGGGCGAACAAAAGAAAATGAAACTACTTTAAAGACCTTATAATCGGCTTGAAATGGCATACTATTTTTTTCAGCTTACACCATGTTTGCGCCATCAAATGCAGCCTTCAGTAAAGTGCCTCAGAGTACGTTAAATTCTCTTGTATCTGATAAAGCACTGTTAGTATATGTCCTCAAAAATGATCTGTTACCAGGGTTTGCGATGACTACTTCTTTACGTGATGGTGACATTAAGACGAGCCTTAATGGAAAAGATCTTACATTCAAACTGTTGCCAAATGGAGTAAGCTTTATTACTTTAAGCTTTTATGTATTTTGGCAAATGGGTTACAATATCAATTATATTATTATTATTATTATTAACATTATTATCATTATTATTATTATTATTATCGAATCGAGTTTTCAAATATTTTTTAACATTCTAAATTCTCTACTGATCCAAAATATGTATGATTCTTAATTATCGAACGTCAGTACAAATACATGTTTATCAGATAGAAAGTTGACGAGGTTATTCATATGCATATTGTTTGTGTGTGCCGCGTAAAATGTGAATTACTTTTCTACAGGTTTTAATGGTTAACAATGCTGTTGTAAGCGGAAAGTTCAGCGATATAATTTTAAACAATGGTGTCGTACATGTAATTAATTCGTGTTACTTCAAGTCACGGATAAAGTCGGGGAAATCCTGCTAAAGAGGAATGAGGACACCCTAAGTTTCCTTCTTGCCATTACAGATCTTGCAACCATTTTTCTAGGTAATCAAAATAACTTTTACGCCCCCGAAAGGCGCCATATTTAAAATCGCTACGTTCGTCTGTTTGTGCGTCCCAACTTCATTCGTTTCCAGACTGTAACTTTGTCATACTTTGAGTGACTTAGAAATAGCTTCAGACAAATGTCTGCCACATATTTTTTATCCCCTTATTTTTTATTGATGTCCTTTTGGACTCCTTACCGGTGGTCCTGCTAGGCTCTATGTGGGGATTTGTAATTTAAATGCCGCCTTTCCTTGTTGATCTTTGTATATTTTAGGCTAAGCACGTTGATGATATATCTTAATCTATTTGTTATAACAATAAACTAATATTTAGTTGTTGTCTTTGTCTAAATAGGAAGAAATGTTACTTTACTTGCGCCAACAAACGATTCCTTCCTTACAGTAAGTCCAAGTCTTCCAGACCTTTCCCTTCCTGAATCATTAGACGTATATAAAAGTAAGTGCTCTCACATATTGCAATACCGATATCTGCTTAATACTTGATCTTACTTAAATGGTTATTTAGTTTAAACAATATTTATTTATAATCTATGCATTTATATAATAAGGTACATAAAATAGAATTTACGGATTGAGTTGGAAGCTTGAAATGCTTTTCTTAAACTCCCTCTGTAAAGTGGTTATTTGTAATGACATATAAAGAAAAATTGTTTTGTTTGACTGTTCAAAACAATGACTATGTGTATGTGTTACATTTTAAAACAACTATATAACATTAAGAGTATTCATTTCTTTTAACGAATTATCTACCATAAGCATTAATTTTTTCTTGGTCCAATACGAAACACAAATATGTGTGAAAGGAGTGATTATAAATTACTACTGGATGCGTGCTGCAACCTTACTGGTCTTATACGAACAATATTACGTTGAATCTGATCTAGAACAAATCCATAAACAAATAAAATGAATACCGTTGTAGAAATTCTGCGGAACCATGTCGTAAATGGTGTTTTCCGCTCAAATGCGCTTCATAGCGGAGAGGTTGTCATCGCTTTAGGTGGAAGAACTTTACATATCAGCATCAACTCAAGTAAGAATAATAAATATCACATTTTAGAAGTGTCAGTAAATGAAAACGGAAACCGATACTACTTAGGGTGTGGCCTTATTTGCAAAGCTTATGTAATCACATTCAGTCATTAATATTATTTATTGACAGCAACATACATTTTGTGAAATATTGTGAATGTTTTAGAACATTTCTGAGGTTTTCTACTTTTTCTATGTCATGTATTGGCTACGTTCAGGGACGTACGGTTGATATCAGTTTTCAGACGCAAAATACAAAACCGCAGCGTAATATTCCGTATGTGTCAGCCTTTCTAAAAGCCCTAATAAACATTAATATATCTAAATAGCATATATTTTTTCCACAAAATAAAAGTAAACCTATACGCTTCAGACGGTGTGTTAGTTACACCTACTGGATCGAGAACCACGGGAAATTTGACAGAACCTGACGTGCCAGCCATCAACGGTTTGATACATGTGGTCAACAATGTTCTTATTCCACATGGTTTGAAGAGAAGTGCCCCCAACGAACTGATTTTATTTTTCAATCCGTTAATCAAAACAAATATGTTACTTTGTACAATTTGAATCAAAATTTGCAATCACACAAATGTAGACAATGGTGAAAATAAAGCGCAAAAACGTCGATTTGCTTGTTACTAAACACACAAATTTACCCAGCTATCATGTTTAATCTTATGTGGTCATTGTTTAGGAGCAATAAAAAAAGCATTTGCGTGGACTCATTTCATTCTAAAAATAACCCTCTTGAAAACATTTAATTTAGAAATTTGGTATTTTCCAAGTAGCAAATTGTTTTTTGTGCTGGTGAAGGTATGGTTTACATGAGCCGATAAGTTTCGTTAAGACTATTTTCTTTCATTCTAAATAGTTTTCAAAACAATATTCAACAAAAAGTTATTTTGTATTTATCAGATTTTTTTCAAACAAAATGGCGAAGGAAGTCCCATAAAATAAATATGAGTTTTGACTCCGCCCACTTTTATATTTATATTTCATATTTATTTAAAAAAAAATATGAACTATATTTGACTGATATATAGAGGATATTTGTTTAGTTCAGTGTAAGATCGGAATATATTTCACCGAGTGAGCACCAAAAGGTATATTTCACGAGTGGCGAATCCACGAGTGAAATATGAACTTTTGGTGTTCACAAGGTGAAATATATTTCGATCTTACACTAACGTAAACAAATTTTCTTTTTACTATATGCAAAGAAACGTTTTTAAAAGACATTAAACCTAATACTGAATGAAAAGCGCGCCAAATAATAATACAACGTGACGTCATTGACGACGTCACGTCATTAAGTTGGTATCCAGTACTGTGCACGCTGGTATTTCACTGAAACAACGTAAGGGGCTTAAATTCAAAACAGTGAAATTATCAAAGTGGTAATTTCACTATTTCAAACAGTGAAATTACCAGTTTTATATCACTGATATATTTCTATAAACCACCGAAAAGCATGTAATAAAGCACCATATTTCATGGGTAAAATAAAATAGAATTCCTTATTTATACCAAATAAAATGAGGACTGTTTACAGTTCAAAAAAGAGTCAATATTCATTGGCGCGCCTGTAGTATCGCTAACAACAGCAGGCTTTCTGCTATGTTTGCATATTAAGCAAGTGTCTTCACGTCAAATTGTTATTAAACTAGTGTATTTTTTAAGTGTAATATCTTTTTTGTTTAATACGTAAGTGGCTGTATGTCACACCTTTGTTGTGGTTTATGTGATAAATGTTGGTGTTTAATAAAATTAATGTTGTTGTTTATTTATTTATTTTGTAGTATTAATTGTTAAGTCTTTTCCTTTTGGAAAGATATATTCACAACAAAATTGTAAGCATGACTGATAAATATATATCCATGAGCAGTTGGCGAATAACATAATTATCTTACAATTTTTGCACAATGCCTGGTTGGTTCTCTATCTGACTGACATGTATTAGAAATCTAAAACAGATAATATGATTAATAAAATCTAGACATTATCTTAACACAATTATGATCAGAGTGGTTAAATAAGAAAAACTAACAATCCTTAACATCATTCTATACCATGAATGTCAAGACAATCCCAAGAATATAATGGTATTTGAGCATGAATACTATTGTTATTTTCTGATCAATTATACTTTGAAAAAGAAAAATAACTTTAAAAGGATACAGAATCCGAAATACTGATAATAAAAAATTCCGTTTAGAGATGTAAACGTTTAACGTTTCGGAGAGAACCCCTTAAAACTATCACACTAAACAACAAAATCAACAAACGCTAAAAAATATAAACATAATCATGACAGAAATTCAATCTTTCCAAATTGTTATACTTCACAACAGGCAGGTGTCAAGTGCATTGTGGCAGGTGTAAATAGTTGACCGTCCTTCACTTCAATACAGTGTTATACAGTGTTATATTTTCTGTTTACTGTATTTTATTAATAAGAAGGTTATTTCTTTACTTAAGGTTTCTATTAAATAATTTTGTTCTTTAACGATCTTCAGTGGATTCTTTCAGGTGAGGAAGCTATCCAGCTAGCTTGCGGAACGTCGGTGGTTCTACTCAGGTGCTCATTCGTGCCTGAAATAATGCATGGAAGGGCACTTGAGGTCTTCCTCCACCAGTAAAGCTGGAACGTCGCGATATGACCTATACTGTGTCGTTGTGACGTAAAACCCAAAACAAACAAACTTACGGGATCATTAATTCCAGCACGTTGATTACTGAAGATCGAACATCGCTAATGCTGGTGCTAAGAGTGAGAACATTATCCCTCAAAAACAGACTCAATCAAACTGAGTCTGCAAATTAAATTTTCACACAACTTTGCTGTTTTCATTGGTTCCTTGGGATCATGACTTTTCCAGATTTTTCAATTATAGAAATATTCGTTAAAGAACAAACTTATTTAATAGAAACCTAAAGTAAAGAAATAACCTTCTTTTTAATAAAAACAGTAAAAAAGAAGCCACATAGAAGAACTTTACCGTACAATGCTAACCAAAGTGTATAAAATAACGTATTCTATGTTCATCCAATTTGCAATAAAATATATTTTGAGATTTTAAACTAAAAATATCAAACTGTATAGTATTAAAACATGTAAAATAAAATATATTTTAAAGGTCTTTTAAAAGTTTAAGTTTACTTGTACTAATTATGGAAATTAATATTCTACAATATATAAAAACGAAGCGTTGTTTTAGTTCAAAATATATCGATACAATATTAGTATGATATCATTAATGATAAGAAGAGCAAGAAGATAATTATATACAAATGTAGTTTGCATGCATTCACGAAATTGCTTTTGTAACTTGGACTTTTGCAACATGTTATGCAAGTATTTGATGATAAAGGTATTTGAAAAAAATAGGGAATTTCAAAGACGCTCAATCAGAACAACAATGTGTATTCAAGACACTACACAGAATGTTCCGACTTGCACTATGTATGCTGTTTCATTTGATTCCTTTGGGAACTTCATCTTTGGTCTGATACATTGGTGCGTCATGTGAAAACAAAATAAAGGAATGGTGGTTTATAGAAACGTGTTATTTTTTAATTTCAAGGCAAGCAAAGTCAAATGCAATACTTACCTCTAAGCCAAATTGCTCCATTCTGTCTTTACCTAATAGTATGCTATTGTTTAAGTGCAAAAAAAGTAAAATCAATATCAAAGTTTTTTTTAGAATAATAACATTGTTAACCTTGTCCATCTCAATTATTTTCAGAACGTTGTCGAGTTATTTTTATCATGATTCTCCCTATAAAGTCACTTATCAAAAGTGGCATTATGTATTCAGGAGTAAATAGTGAGTGTACGTGCACAATAATTTTATATTTTGTAAAACAAAGGTTTTCAATTTTACATTAAGCTTCGCCAAAAATAGTCAATAACTCAATACCAATGAAATTTTCTGTAATATCTGTAGTACTATATTGGTAATACTTATATTATAAAAAAAGTGTAAAAGTCTTTTAATACTTCAGACAGTTTTTAAAATTTATCTTTGGTCCTTTAAATTACTGGTCAATAGCTACATTAGTTTCAATCTTTAGGAAATAGCTAATTCAGCTCAATTTGACAACACCAAATGAACATAATGTCCCTTTAAAGATTAAAAGCAATTAATATCGAATAATTTTTAAAACAAATCATTACAATGTATTTTATTTCATATTTGTTTAAGAAGTTTATGATAATGAATAGACATTGATTAAATTATATATTTGACTTTAAATCAATTTGCACTTTATTAAGGTTTGACGAAATTGCATTGTTAAAATGGCGAAGAACACGAGCTTTCCCACAGACACTTGGGGTTTGGAGCTCAAAACGCCTTTAAAATCCAAATAAAATGCATATTTGTCAATCCCAGCACATGTACTGATCATATATATCAAAAAAAACTTAATATAAGCCGTTTTGAAAAAAATTCATATTTCAACATCTATAATAATACACATGTCAAGATAAAAATGTTCGCCGGAAAAAATCCGCACCCCTACCGTCATAATCACCATGTATTTTATTCCATTGTGCACACGGCAAAGCTGGGGCCACATAATCGGATAGCTTCGTTCATAGCCGTCTGGTCCATTGAATTTATCGAAAGATTTTGTAGTTGGAGGAAAACGGCGATAGTTTTGATGTTTATTTCGGCTGTTGTGTTGTTTATATTACCGTTGAAGTTTAAAATTGACCATCATCGTGAAGAATTATATCTTCTGTGTCGATGGACCAAAGGATTATGTGAAAATATTGGAAATGAAATAAAATACATGGTGATTATGACGGTAGGGGTGCGGATTTTTTCCGGCGAACATTTTTATCTTGTGTATTATTATAGATGTTGAAATATGAATTTTTTTTCAAAACGGCTTATATTAAGTTTTTTTGATATATATGATCAGTACATGTGCTGGGATTGACAAATATGCATTTTATTTGGATTTTAAAGGCGTTTTGAGCTCCAAACCCCAAGTGTCTGTGAGCTTTCCGTGCGCGCAACTCTATCGGAGATGCACATGATTAGTATGGAAGGTGGTACGTACCATTGCGCAAATAGAATTTAAAATTTCAGTTTGTGGTCATGTTAAAATTGAGGCAAAATTATACATCAATTTTTAGATTGATCTAAAATGAATTTGATTAAAAAATATAATTTTCTATTTAAAAAAAGCAAAAGTGCGACATTTTTCATGCTTCCTTCAAACAATGTTTTGACTTCGAATAAATGTTTTTGGTTTCCATCCTTTAATGATAGTGTCTATAGTGTCTATCTTGCTTTTAAAATTTATGATGACATCAATATAACTACAATAGTGACAGACGTGAAGATAAGAGGGATATCTCAAGTTATAATTCACACTAGACAGATACATTTATACTGCCAAATGCAACATATTTCTTATAAAAAAGAATAAGTCAAAATCATTACTAGACGCAATGTAATTTTTACAACTTATCTATGAACATGATTAAGTAACAGACCTTGTCTGTTTCAGGAATAATTTATTTATTTATTTTTCCGGGAGGTAGATATTGCCTGTTGAAAGTGCTAATAGATTACATTGGAATTTGTCTGTCTGAAGACCTGAATTAATATGAAATATCTCGCCGAGCAAACGATCCTATCATGATTTTACATTGTGAAATCTACTTTTTACTAAGCTAGGGTATGATTTTCAAGCAATATCTGAATATTTGAAACATTGTATTGTGTGGTGAGCAATAGATACAACATGGACATCGGAATCTATAACAAGCAATCGGCCAAACAATGCTCTGGTAACCGACATAAATTTACAATGCACATGAACTTGTGAAAAAGTGCAATATGTAATTTCTAATAGTTCTTAATAGTATTAGATTTGTGAAGAATTGAAAGGATGATAATGTTTGCTTTATAAGGTATAAAATATTGATTTATGATAAATGCAACTTTTCAATTTTTGTAAAGCGTAATACAGAAAATAATATCATTTATTATATAATAAGTAGGTCTTCCTAACACGCATTCGAATAAAATCAAATGGGACATCAAAAGCAATTAAAGATTAAAACATAACTTTGTAAGATTAGAAAGATAATGGAAAATAAGGAAAACTATGACGTATGATAAATTTGCATAGATATAAGTAACATAATACATGGAATGAACGTTGCATAAAACCAATTTGCATGATCTTAGAATAATGATAACAGAAACATTTAGGTCAAAGAAGCAGAGGTCACCGATCTCGTTTTCGAGTTTTAATCGGCTTTTGGGGTGGGGGACTTTGACATGCATGATTTATTTTAGCGTATTTGAATAAGAAGTACCTCTTTTAGACCTCTAAATATATTAAGATGTCATCGACTATCATTCTGACAATACTTTGTGTAAAACACTTATTTTTCGCGAGAACCTTATTTCGCGAATTAGAGGCAAAATGTCCAAAATAATTATTTCGCGTCAACATGAATTCGCGTCTTCCCGAAAAATGTGAAACCGGAAACCCGATGTCATTCGGAGATTTTCTGTCCTGTCCGTTCACTAACTTTGCGTCGTTTATTGTGCGACAAATGCATTTATATCTGTATCGATTTTTCTGATAGCTTGCTAATCTTCTTGTTAAGTGAAACCGTCTGTCTAAAAATATGTCAATAAAGTTTGATAATTATTTGATATGTGTTCACTGTGTTTGTCATGTATTGTCCCTGATTATACTCCGTGCCTCTAGCATTGTTACTAGTAATACTAGTATTGAATGTTTCGTATCACGTTCTAGTCTGCCGTACTTCTGTGATGTCTAGTAAAAAGATAACTTCGTTCTTTAAGAGGGCGTCTATGACTGACAGCGGGCTGCCCGTACCAGAGACACCGGAGGAGACTTTAGCCAATAAGTTGGTTGAAGATGCCACTGATCGTGCTAGTACATCTGGAAAACGTCCAGAAAATAAATGCGGAGAATAAGATGATCAAGCGTGGGTGGTTGCAGGCTGGTATTGTTCAATAGACATTGACCTTGATAATTGTGTTGGAAATTCAATTAATTCATTCAGTTGGACAGATTTTCACATTAATTAGAACAATCTGTAGAAATACCATTAAAATTTTGTGAGACGCATTAATTTGATTATACTTAATTCTAGTGCAAGTCACAGCTACCTTTCTTAACACAGGTAATATGCAGCGAAGAAGTTTTTTTTCCAATTCCTCAATAATACCAAATTGTTACAGGTTAATATCTCATACTAGTAATCTGTACGATATGTATTTGCTGCAACACTTGAATACCTACATGATGTAACTAGAACTGGTTGCAATACTTTCCCGCAGATATATATCCATGTGTACGCATTTTCGGATAGTGTTTATTTTCGGACAAGTGTATAGACAAAGTGAAATATTCGCGAGAAATATGAACGAAGTCAAACATATTTGATATGGCTAGATAGCCTGCGATATGGGCTTGTTACGAACCTTTTGTACTCTGGAAATGAACACAAGTCTAAATGGGTGTGATATTGATATGATATGAAGCTTCCGGACTCTGGAAATGAAACCGAGTACTTGAAGGGTGTCTTACGTATTAAATATGGGTATTTTTGCACTCTGAAAATGAAAACGAAGCTAAATAGGTAAGATTGAATCAAATAATGATTCCTTCTGGAACTTCACGTGGTGCAAATGCTGTGCAAGTGCATTGGTTATATTTTATAAGGTGAGGAATAATTAATACTACTCGAAATACTTATGTCAAACTGGAGAAAATGACGCATTTATGCATGTATCTCGGAATATTGAAATTAACATAACGCCCTCGTAGTTTGATTACATTACACTCAGACTTAAATATCATACTTACTGAATACCACGTTCGAGACGTTTGAGGCAAATTAATAGACGGGCTTTGCATTTTGCAATCTTATTAATCTTATTAATGCAGATCTCTTTCATATGCTCATAGGCAATTTAAGTGCCATACAACCTCATATTTAGCCAAACACATTTTATATATTATGTTCGCGTTTAATTAAGCTTGTTCTTATATTAATTATATCCGTCACCATAATGTCCCTGTATGAGACATATTGATCAAGCGTTACAGTAATTTCATTTGTATCATGAATATGCAAAAAGGATCACTGATCCTTAAAGTATTTATCAAAATTCTATATGTATTCTTATTCTTTCTAGTGAATTGAAAGTATGATATTTGAATCAAATCAGTCATTCTGTGTTAATTACTGATGATTTGAAATTGTGTGTGAGAATTAATAGATTATTCACTAAACATATACTTAAAATGCAATACAGTTAACATGAAAACCAAGGGCGTTGTTGATATAATTATACATTAAAATAACTTGCTAGCATTATATAAAAAGTTTTAAGATCTACAGCTAGCTTAACATGTAAAATAAAGTAAAATCTGATGTTTCTTTGAAAAAGCCAAACCATAGTTTACTCTATTTTAAGTGAATTATACATACTAACTTCAGCACAGCGTAGGTTACTTTAAATATCATCTTATTTCTTCATTGCTAAATGTAAATGTATGTATAAGGATTTACATTGGATACAGTTTTAGTATCACCTTATAATGCAATGCATTCATTGAATACCAAAAACTGAGAGAAGTATCCAGACGGCAAAATTGAAAATGTTGCAGAATCTTTGATTGATTCTGTTCATGGACAAAAGTGGTATATGCAAGCCATCGTCCACGCTCCCTAGCACCGGCTTAAACTAGATTAAACATGAAAATGGTGAAATTGTTTAGTAAAATTACATTTCAATTCAATTAAGCTTAATAACCGCCTCGCATTTGCATTTGACTACGAAATATTATTTGAAGTGGTTAAGGCGTCTGTCTCTTAACAATCGAAGTTGGAGCATTTCCCGAGTTACTTCCATATTTGCTCTTACGACAACAGTCTGGAGAATTTCATGGTGTAGATACATAAATGAAATGATTAATACATGTTACTAAATCTTTTTATACAATCGGGCTTATGGTAGGGTGACAATCTGGCCCTCAAAAACAAGGGACCCGACCATGAAGACTAACAAAATTTGTATATACCAAAATTTTCAGCATAGTCTATAGTTCTTGAAACTGCCGGCATAAATTGGCATAAGTCACTGCGTTTTCCAGAATCCAAGATGGCCGCCAAGATGGCCGCCAAAAAAATAAAAAAATGCCCAATCAGACTTATGTTGGTTATAGGGTTTCCTTATGGCATTTAACTTTGTTTTTATTGATTATTTTATAAGAACAGACATAAATCTTAACATATTTAAGCTTTTCTGAGATTAATATCATACTTTGCGACTTTTTTGGTGAATAATACCCAAAAATTGCGAGAAAATCAGGGGGTAGGGGTAATATTTTCGTAAATATTTCAAGATGTGGACAATACATGCAGTTTATTTTTACTTATAACACTTCAGTAGTATATAATACTTACTATTTCAAACATTTTGTAACACATTCATTATCAACATTCACAATATTTATGATCTTTATGTGGTTGGGGCATTTTATCTGCAAAAAAACTGTTATAATGTATAGTATACTATATATAAATTCGCAAACGGAACAAAAAGTGAATAAATGCAACATATTTCATTTTTACACTGTTAAGCTTACATAAGCACATATTTAAGCATAACTTGTTGTATGATAAAATCATCATGACTGTTAAGCAAAATTATGCTTAACATGGCTGTTAATGCAGATTTTGGCCTTTTCCGAATAAATACTGTAGATATAATACAAAACTAGCATGTTGACAAGAATTTTCTGCACAGCTTGCCATTGGCTAAGATCAGGCTAAAGCTATTCTTTAATAAAATAAATATTTGCAGAAAAACACATCAATGTCCAAACTTTAGTATATGAAGTGATCAAAACAACTGCACTCAAATGTTCAAGTCTGACATTTCATCATTTGACATTTTAAAAGCTGCGGTGGTTATTTTCATCCTGATCAACATATTGAATATAAACAAAACTAGGATAAAAGCTACAGATTGACAGAACATACAATATAAGTACAAACAATGTTTCTCCTTACTGTTAGACACAACTTAATTATGCAAAGTTCACAGTTATAGACTTCAACAAAGCACAAATAGCTATATTCTACTAACTATTAACAATGTGCTTAGGCAAAAATCATAATAGTATAGGTCTAGATGTCGTTTTCGATCTCATCATCTGCAGAGACACTTGCCAGCATTGTAAACAAATTTTGACAGATGTCATCACAATCTTGTAGTGTACCCTTGCAGCTGCATGCTGTTGTACATGGTTGTTCATTTTCCTGACAGATACATTCCTCACTACAATGGTCATCACAAGCACATACCATATCACTTAAAAGCTCTGGTGGTGCGCACGGTTGTGACATGAGTTGAGGCGAGTACAAGCCCCTGTTGTCAGTCACATACCCACATTCTAGTGGATCTTGTTCAGGCTGAGGGTTCAAAGCATTTCTCCAAATGAACAGCTGGTATGTACATCTTAGTAAGTGTAACATCATGCTGTCATTTGTTGGTGTCAATCTTTTTGGCTTGACTCTAACCTTACCCAAGACAAGTTCTTTGCGTAGGATATTCAGAGATGTGCAACATGTTTGCCCATAGAGCATAACAACAAAGAGAATGGCTGCAGCTTTTGTTTCAGAAGATATCTCTGGCAGCTGACCTAAGTCTGCTAGGCTTGTCAGTTGTGGTGAATGTTTGCGCAGAACATGGAAAGCTTTCTTCTTCCCAATTCCATGGAAGGAGGAACATGTGTCGCACCCTGTGATACAATAAACTGGAAGTAGAACGGCTCTTTCATTGGGATTCAGTGCTCTGTACACCAAATGTACTGGTATGTATCTTGTAAGGTTACAGTACAAACCCTTTCTGCCGGTCTTGAAATACACGACTTCTATTCCCAGACTATCATAGTGGTGGACCAGTAGAACAAGCACATCTGTGTCTGGACTTACCACTGTTGCACTCTTGATCCTTAATGTTGCCGATGCATGTGCCCAGTGGAACAACATTCTGCTATCAGCTTCCTCTTGGTTTGACTCAAGGCCACCAACATATGAAACTGCCTTGTTTGTAACCAATAGAGTCTTCTGCTGTAACCCACCAGAGACAAACAGTTGCATGCCCTCAGCAATCAGGGTATGGCAATTTTCTGTTAAATGCCTTGTATACAATGTATGGAATACCCGTCCGTGCTCTGCCCATATCACACTCCCCTTATTTTTTGTTTGTTTGATGTCCTTTTGGACTCCTTACCGATGGTCCTGCTAGGCTCTATTTGGGTATTTGTAAGTTGAATGGCGCCTTCCTTCTATATTTTAGGCTAAGCACGTTGATGATATAGTTTTATTTTATTTGTTATAGCATTAAACTAATACTTAGTCGTTATCTTTGTCTAAATAGGAAGAAATGTTACTTTATTTGCGCCAACAAACGATGCCTTCCAAACAGTTAGTTCAAATTATGATACAAAAGACCTTACTGGTCTTGTACGAAAAATATTTCGTTGAATCTGATCTAAAACAAATCCATAAACAAACAAAATGAATACTGTTGTAGAAATTCTGCGGAACCATGCCGTAATTGGTGTTTTCCGCCCAAATGCGCTTCATAACGGAGATGTTTTCTGAGGTTTTCTACTTTTTCTTTGTCATGTCTTGGCTACTTGTAGGGACGTTAGGTTGATATCAGTTTTCAGACGCAAAATACAAAACCTCAGCGTAATATTCCCTATGTGTCCGTTTTTCTAAAAACCCTATTATTATAAATATTAAAATATGTACAATTTAAAATAATTTTTTTCACCCTAAAAAGTAAACCTATTTTGCTTTAGAGGGGTTTTTAGTTAAAAACCCCCACTGGATCGAGAACCACCGGGGAAAAAGAAAAGAACCCGACGTCCCAGCCAAAAAAACGGTTTTATACCATTGGTCGACAATATTTTTATTCCATATGGTTTTAAGGAAAATGGGCCCCCAAGAACTTGAATTTTTTTTTTTCAAACCCCTTAATCAAAAATGAAAATGTTACTTTTACAAATTGAATCAAAAATTTGGGAATCCCCACCAAATTTGACCCAAAGGTAAAATAAAGCGAAAAAGACGCTTTTGCCTTTTTTTTTCTGGGAAAACAACCAAAAATTTAAACCCGGGTATCATGTTTAAAAAAAAATTTTATTTCAAATAGGGAAATTGGGTTTTTTGTGCTGGTGAAGGTATGGTTTACATGAGCCGATGAGTTCGTTAAAAATAAGCTAAACAAAACAAACAACAAAACAAAACGAAATAACTTAAAAGTTGCTTAAGATAAGGTTTTATTGTACCTTTCTGTTGAAAATGTGTCAGAGTTAAATCGTATACATATACATGTTCAGTGCGTTAAATGGAGTGCAGGTATAATACTATCAGTTACCCGCACTCCAGAGCATGCCCATTGATTGGTTCATTTTGTCTGGGGTTTACATATTGTGACGACAGAGAAAGGGATAGCGATAGAAATATCATATTCAGATGCTCGTTCATTGGTTATTTTTAATCTGGGGTTTCATATTGTGACATCAGGGAACGTGATTTTATTTTTGACTATGATACAAAAGAGAAAGAACATCAAAACACTCGCCCCCTAGTACAAATCAGATAGCCTCGTGTTTCGATGCTCTTTCTATTACTTAACTAACGTAAGAAAGTGTTATATATTCTAAGTAGACACAAATACCTCGGAATCACAACTTTACAGTTGAATTTTAATATTAAGTGACGGGGATATTCAGTAGCAAAATACTCATATACTATTTGCACTTACTTGAGACTGGACTTTAAAGACAAATGTTTGATAAGTATTGGTCTCTTTATGTCTTTTGACCCTCGCCTTTTGTCTTGAAAAGTCGTTGTATAATGAATAACAACGGATGCCTTTAATGATAGGCAAAATACTTTTCACATGTGAGACAGGTCTTTACTTGCTTACAGGATTTCCTTGATATTAGAAGGAAATTAATCAGCTGATCTTCTAAGCATAGCGTGATAGTAGAAAAAATCATAATTGTTAAAACGCTAAATAAAATATAATGATTTATTTTTATTATTTTACAAGCACTTTTTAACTTTAATCAGTCAAAATTTTATTTCCGAAAAAGGGGATATAGATAAATTCCAAGTGAGTGCCCCTTAAATCGTTTTTGCGTTGGGTTTCCCCCGGGGGAAATTTTTGAGGAAAAGCTTGTGTGGGATTTTTTTTTCATTTTTGAATATGCTTTAAAAAAAGCTTTTTTGGGGAAATTTTTAGCATTTCATTGTAAAAATTAAAAAAGATGCCCTTTTTAAACCCTTGAAAGACTTAAAAAGGGCTAATTGTTCCGGAAATTTTTTCCCTTTCCGAGCACTTGTTTGTCACAAATTTATAAAATTTCCCCCAGCCAGAATATATAACAAATGTTATCAAATGTTAGATTTTTGAAAAATGTTTATATATACCCTTAAGTAAACGATAAAAGCAGATGTACTTTGATTGATTGGTGTAAACGACGAAGCGTAGACTGGTTTCTGCGCACTTATAAAGGAACCATAATAGAAAGGGGGAACCAGAATAAACGGAAGCAGTGCATAAAATACGAATGACAATTTTAAAACGGGAAATGTAAAATAAAAATGAACGATTATTTTAAACTATCTTACGGTAAAAGAAAATCGAGCTCGCTTTGAGGCTTTGCCCTTTTCATATTACTTCACAACAACTGGCAGGTGTCAAGTGCATTTAGACAACTATAAATAGTTGACCCGTCCTTCACTTCAATTCATTTTTGTTATATTTTTCTGGTCTTTCGGGATCATTGATTCCAGCACATTGATTACTGAAGATTGAACAACGCTTATGCTGGTGCTAAGAGTACCAACATTATCCCTCAAAAACAGACTCAAATTAAGCCTGCAAATTAAATTTTCACATAGCTTTGCTGTTTTCATTGGTTCCTTGGGATCAATATTTCAATAGGAATATTCGTTAAACAACAAAATAATTTAATAGAAACCGAACGTTAAGAAATAATTGTATCATAGTTTGGAGACCTTTCTGTTGAAAATGTGTCAGGGTTAAATCGTATACATATACATGCACAGTGCGTTAACTTGAGTGCGGGTATTAGTTACCCGCACTCAAGAGCATGCCCATTGATTGGCTCATTTTTGCTGGGGTTTACATATTGTGACGGCAGAGAAAGGGAAAGTGACAGAAATGTCATATTCAGATGTTCGTTCATTGGTTCATTTTTGCCGGGGTTTCATATTGTGACAGCAGGGAACGTGCTTTTATGTTTGATTATGATACAAAAGAGAAAGAACACCAAAACACTCGGCAATCTGATTAATACTCGGGGGCTACGCCCCCTCGTACAAATCAGATAGCCTCGTGTTTCGGTGCTCTTTCTATTACCAATCTTATTAATAATAACAGTAAACAAGAAGTTACATAGAAGTACTTTACGGTACAGTGTGTTAACCAAAGTGTATATTTAATATAACCTTTTCTATGTTCATCCAATGTGCAATTGAATGTATTTTGAGATTTTAAACCAAGAAATATCAAATTTTATTGTATTAAAAACGTAATTATATATCTTAAAATATTGTAACGTAAAAGTTTAAGTTTACTTGTACTTATTAGAGTTTCTTCCAAAGTATTTTAGTTTTATAATCAATGACGCATGATTTTCGTGTTTTTTTTTCTGACAATGAGCAGATCCGAAACCCGAGTAATGGAGAGCATTCGACAAACTTTAAGTGATTTACATTTAGAAGATAACAGTTTCTGAACGGAATTAACAAATATTTGTAAAACTGCATTAAATGCAACGTAAGCCGCATTTCCGGTGTTCTGTTTAACGTCAAGATTGTTTGCTAATTAGATGTTAATTACAATAGGGTTCTTGTAGTAAAATATGTTAACAAACTCTTTCTAAACGTAAAGCAAATCAGCGTTTTCAATACAAAAAGGAAGCATATGCTGCCTAAGAATATAACATTCTCTGTATTATACCATTTTCTTGGTGGCTGTCATGGAAATGAATATTCTACAATATATAAAAACGAAGCGTTATTTTAGTTCAAAATATATCGATACAATATTAGTATGATATCATTAATGATAAGAAGAGCAAGAAGATATGTATTTACAAATGTTGTTTGCATGCATTCACGAAATTGCTTTTGTAACTTGGAGTTTTGCAACATGTTATGCAAGTATTAGACGATAAGGGTATTTGAAGAAATAGGGAATTTCAAAGACGCTAAATCAAAATAACAATGTGTATTCAAGACCCTACACAGAATGTTCCGACTTGCATTTTAAACACTGTTTCATTTGATTCCTTTGGGAACTTCATCTTTGGTCTGATAGATTGGTGCGTCATGTGAAAAAAAAAGGAATGGTGGTTTATAGAAACGTGTTTTTTTTTAATTTCAAGGCAAGCAAACTCAAATGCAATACTTACCTCTAAGCCAAATTGCTCAATTCTGTCTTTTTCTAATAGTATGCTATTGTTTAAGTGCAAAAAAAGTAAAATCAATATCAAAGTTTTTTTATAATAATAACATTTTTTACCTTGTCCATCTCAATTATTTTCAGAACGTTGTCGAGTTATTTTTATCATGATTCTCCCTATAAAGTCACTTATCAAAAGTGCCATTATGCCCACTCAGGAGTAAATAGTGAGTGTACGTGCACAATAATTTTATTTTTTGTAAAACAAAGGTTTTCAATTTTACATTAAGCTTCGCCAAAAATAGTCAATAACTCAATACCAATGAAATTTTCTGTAATATCTGTAGTACTATATTGGTAATACTTATATTATAAAAAAGGTGTAAAAGTCTTTTAATACTTCAGACAGTTTTTAAAATTTATCTTTGGTCCTTTAAATTACTGGTCAATAGCTACATTAGTTTCAATCTTTTGGAAATAGCTAATTCAGCTCAATTTGACAACACCAAATGAACATAATGTCCCTTTAATGATTAAAAGCAATTAATATCGAATAATTTTTAAAACAAATCATTACAATGTATTATATTTCATATTTGTTTAAGAAGTTTATGATAATGAATAGACATTGATTAAATTATATATTTGACTTTAAATCAATTTGCACTTTATTAAGGTTTGACCAAATTGCATTGTTAAAATGGCGAAGAACACGAGCTTTACGTGCGCGCAACTCTATCGGAGATGCACATGATTAGTATGGAAGGTGGTACGTACCATTGCGCAAATAGAATTTAAAATTTCAGTTGTGGTCCTGTTAAAATTGAGGCAAAATTATACATCAATTTTTAGATTGATCTAAAATGAAATTGATTAAAAAATATAATTTTCTATTTAAAAAAAGCAAAAGTGCGACATTTTTCATGCTTTCCTTCAAACAATGTTTTGACTTCGAATAAATGTTTTTGGTTTCCATCCTTTAATGATAGTGTCTATAGTGTCTATCTTGCTTTTAAAATTTATGATGACATCAATATAACTACATTAGTGACAGACGTGAAGATAAGAGGGATATCTCAAGTTATAATTCACACTAGACAGATACATTTATACTGCCAAATGCAACATATTTCTTATAAAAAAGAATAAGTCAAAATCATTACTAGACACAATGTAATTTTTACAACTAATCTTTGAACATGATTAAGTAACAGACCATGTCTGTTTCAGGAGTAATTTATTTATTTATTTTTCCGGGAGGTAGATATTGCCTGTTGAAAGTGCTGATAGATTACATTGGAATTTGTCTGTCTGAAGACCTGAATTAATATGAAATATCTCGCCGAGCAAACGATCCTATCATGATTTTACATTGTGAAATCTACTTTTTACTAAGCTAGGGTATGATTTTCAAGCAATATCTGAATATTTGAAACATTGTATTGTGTGGTGAGCAATAGATACAACGTGGACATCGGAATCTATAACAAGCAATCGGCCAGACAATGCTCTGGTAACCGACATAAATTTACAATGCACATGAATTTGTGAAAAAGTGCAATATGTAATTTCATTTAATAGTATTAGATTTGTAAAGAATTGAAAGGATGATAATGTTTGCTTTATAAGGTATAAAATAATGGTTTATGATAAATGCAACTTTTCAATTTTTGTAAAGCGTGATACAGAAAATAATATCATTTAAGTTGATCTTTCTAACACGCATTCGAATTAAATTAAAAGCGACTTCAAAAGCAATTAAAGTTAAAAACATAACTTTGTAAGATTAGAAAGATAATGGAAAATAAGGAAAACTATGACGTATGATAAATTTGCATAGATATAAGTAACATAATACATGGAATGAACGTTGTATAAAACCAATTTGCATGATCTTAGAATAATGATAACAGAAACATTTAAGTCAAAGAAGCAGAGGTCACCGATCTCGTTTTCGAGTTTTAATCGGCTTTTGGGGTGGGGGACGTTGACATGCATGATTTATTTTTAAATTAGCGTATTTGTGCTTAGATGAGAAATAAGATGTACCTCTTTTAGACCTCTAAATATATTAAGATGTCATCGACTTTCATTCTGACAATATTTTTCATATTTCGTAAAAAAACACGCCTCCAAAATATAGCACCACGTCACCCCTGTTGTCAAAATGGGGCATTTTGTATTGCATACACCCTAGCACCGACTTGAGCAGCATTCCAAAAATAACCATGAAAATGATAAAATATAAATTTATCAGCATCATCAGCATTTTTACGACATTAACCATGGAATATAAAAGTTTTGTTCCATTCCGGATATACAAGAAGCATTGACTTCACAAAACTTAATGTGTCCTAAACAAGAATACAATACATGTAAATGTAACTAAATGAAGTAGGACTTTTGAACGAAGTCAAACATATTTGATATGGCTAGATAGCGTGCGATATGGGCTTGTTACGAACCTTTTGTACTCTGGAAATGAACACAAGTCTAAATGGGTGTGATATTGATATGATATGAAGCTTCCGGACTCTGGAAATGAAACCGAGTACTTGAAGGGTGTCTTATGTATTTGATATGGGTATTTTTGGACTCTGAAAATGAAAACGAAGCTAAATATATAAGATTGAATCAAATAATGATTCCTATTGGATCTTCACGTGGTGCAAAAGCTGTGCAAGTGCATTCGTTATATATTATAAGGTGTGGAACTGGAGAAAATGACGCATTTATGCATGTATCTCGGAATATTGAAATTAACATAACGCCCTCGTAAATTGATTATATTACACTCAGACTTAAATATCATAGTTACTGAATACCACGTTCGAGACGTTTGAGAATTAATTTGCATAGCAAATTAATAAACGGGCTTTGCATTTTCTTATTAATGCAGATCTCTTTCATATGTTCATAGGCATTTCAACCGTACCATACAACTCCTATATAGCCGAACACATTCCATATATTATGTTCGCGTTTAATTAAGCTTGTTCTTATATTAATAATATCCGTCACCATAATGTCCCTGTATGAGACATATTGATCAAGCGTTACAGTAATTTCATTTGTATCATGAATATGCAAAAAGGATCTCTGATCCTTAAAGTATTTATCAAAATTCTATATGTATTCTTATTCTTTCTAGTGAATTGAAAGTATGATATTTGAATCAAATCAGTCATTCTGTGTTAATTACTGATGATTTGAAATTGTGTGTGAGATTACATTTAGAATTAATAGATTATTCACTTAACATATACTTAGATTGCAATACAGTTAACATAAAAACCAAGGGCGTTGTTGATACAATTATACATCAAAATAACTTGCTAGCATTATATAAAAAGTTTTAAGATCTACAGCTAGCTTAACATATAAAATAAAGTAAAACCCGATGTTTCTTGTAACTTTATGCATTGAAGAAAGCCAAACCATAGTTTACTCTATTTAAAGTGATTTATACATAATAACTTCAGCACAGCGTAGGTTACTTTAAATATCATCTTATTTCTTCATTGCTACATGTAAATGTATGTATGAGGATTTACATTGGATACAGTTTTAGTATCACCTTATAATGCACTACATTCATTGAATATCAAAAACTGAGAAAAGTATCCAGACGGCAAAATTGAAAATGTTGCAGAATCTTTGATTGATTCTGTTCATGGACGAAAGTGGTATATGCAAGCCATCGTCCACGCTCCCTAGCACCGGCTTAAACTAAATTCAACAAACATGAAAATGGTGAAATTGTTTCAGTAAAATTGCATTTCAATTCAATTAAGCTTAATAATCGCCTCTCATTTGCATTTGACTACAAAATATTACTTGAAGTGGTTAAGGCGTCTGTCTCTTAATAATCGAGGTTGGAGCATTTCCCGAGTTACTTCCATATTTGCTCTGACGACAACAGTCTGGAGAATTTCATGGTGTAGATACATAAATGAAATGATTAATACATGTTACTAAATCTTTTTATACAATCGGGCTTACAATTAAAATTAAAATTTTATTTTTTTATTTAGATAATTCTTATTTTGATAAAATGGTGTCTGACATTTATCCCCCATGAACTACAAATTAATAAAACGAACTCTTTAAATTTTAGTACATCATTTTTGGATCTTCATATTAATATCAACAACAATTCTATTCACACAAAATTTATGATAAAAGAGATCACTATGACTTTTGTATATTTAATTATCCACATTTAGATGGAGACGTTCCGCATGCACCATCTTACGGAATATATGTTTCTCAGTTAAAAAGATTCGCTAGAGCTTGTAGCAACGTAAACGATTTCAACGAGCAGAATATTTTTATTAGCAGCAAGCTTGTAAAACAGGGCTACCGCTATCACAAATTACGGAAATATTTCATAAAATTTTACAATCGCAATTTTGATTTAAAAATTCTTCTGCGACTAGGGATAAGCCATCCTGGTTTTTATGGCGATGTGATTTACAAACTTCGTAAGACTTTGGGTTATTGCAATTTGTCTGCTGTTTTTTCTAAAATAATTAAACGTTTTATTAAAAGAGGTTATGGCCCTACTTTTTTAAGACATAAGTCTTCTGCCTTGCTTCTACGGGCCCTTGTAGGTATTTTACTTGTTGCTCTGTCTTCCTTTAGGATATTGAGTACTTTTGTTATGGTCATTGGGTTTACTTTTATATGTTTCTACATGATCATTTTGGTGTTTTACTAATTTAACCTTTTGTAATCACAACAACTGATGAAATTATTATTTGGCGGGGATTCATTTTTTTTACACTGTCTTGTTTATAGGAATATGGTGG
The DNA here is from genome assembly GCF_026571515.1 of Ruditapes philippinarum. Classification (NCBI taxonomy): domain Eukaryota; kingdom Metazoa; phylum Mollusca; class Bivalvia; order Venerida; family Veneridae; genus Ruditapes; species Ruditapes philippinarum. The sequence goes on from NW_026864394.1 coordinate 25,133, forward strand.
GGCTATGAGTGAGGTTTGTTGCACCATTATCCGCTTTAAACTCCCCAGCATTACTTTTGCTGCTGACCGTTCCAAGGCGGCGCCCCTCTATGTTCCTTAGATGTATGTCTATGTTGTTTCATACTGTTTTGGTGACACTTTTGCTTGTGTCCCTTGTTGTTTTCTCGTCTACGGGAGTAATTTCCCCTTTGTCCCTTGTTTTATATCTTTAATTTACCCCCCATTCCCCGGGTCCCCTGTCCCCTTCCCCTGTGCCCTTTAACTTTGAGGGCCTATTGTTCAATCATTTATCTGTTTTCTTTGAATGTCTTGTCAGTTACAAATTATTTCCTATTATTCACTCATTTATTTGTTTTCTTTGAATTCCTTATCAGTTACAAATTATTTATCATTTTAATGATTAGCGTGTCCGTACTCTGCTTTGTGTCTTGTTCTGTGTTAGATTGTGGTCCGTCTGGGCTCCTTGTCACTGGTTCTTGTTGCTGGGTTGTGTGGGGGTTGCGTTCATTGAACGCGCCTGTCCTTGTTGATCTTGTTTATCATATTTTACAACCTGTTTTTTATAAATTTTTTTAGCATGTTACTCTTATAGATAACATCTTAAACTATTCTTTTTGATCATTATGCATCAATAAAATATAGGATAAATTGTTATTCTCGCTGGTGGAGAGAGTTAATGTTTCCTTTTTCAAAGTGTAAGTGCGTGCTGTGAGACATCTTGAGACATCTTGAATTTTATTAAAGTCAAGTAGTTATGATTCAAGAAACGTAAACTATTTTGTGCTCTTTTAACCCAGGGCAAACAATTTAAGACTGCTGAAAAATGAAATTGTAATGAAGGCATGTTTTTTCTTAATTTCTTTATTAAAACAAAATTTAAAAATCTTTTCATCAACTGAATACTTGAAAAGAACAGATAATTTCTGTTCTTGGAAATAATAAAGTACAATACTATAGTTATTTTATTGGTAAAACATGCATATGAAGTATTCTTTGGAGCCATCTACGTATTTGTTAAATTTAGATACTATCTTTTAATACACAAGTAATCGAATCGTTATATGTTTTTTATTAACCAAATTAAAAATTGATTTGTATTCATGTTTTAAGTACCCACAATCAAGCAAACCACGTTATTTTTAAGAGCAGTAATTTTAGGTTAAAGTTAACATTTTTCAACCAAAATTAATGTGTTGAGACATTATACGAGACATTTCTTGGAACATGTGAATGACGTCAATGTATACGAAAATTAACACAACTAAATTTCAAATGAAATTATTTTCAAAGATCAAAGGAAGCCTGATAATGTACATTAAGTACGATATTCGTCAGTATACATTATATAGGTATAAAATAATTAATATGTTGTTGAAATAAGTGAAGCATTTCCGTTCAGAAAGTTAAAGAAAATCTATTTCATTACTGTAAACAAACGTATCTACTTCTTTTTTTTTCACAAGCGCTAAAGATTCAAATTATAGTATATAGACTACCAAAAATTAATTTCTCACAGTAAGTACCTAAAGAAGATTAAATGATTGTAAGAACAGAGAGACATTATACTCATTTAATATTATTCTATTGTTATCAATCATTTAATTTTGAATGATAACTTATATAAGACAGCATGATAACCTTTCCTGCTATCTTTATACCTAACAAATGAAAATAAAACGCATAAAGAAGGTCGTCCCAGGTTACTTAACTATCTCACAAAATCACGTGTTTTTGTTCTTGAAAACATTTACTAGGCCGATAGACCGTATAATTATGCTATAAAATGATTGAATATAAATATATTCAAGTATCTACATATAAGAAAGACCTTTATAAAATGCCTATCGATGGAGAGCGAGCTTAACATCGCACCGTATTGGTATCAGTGGCTGTACTTGCGCAGAATCGTGAGACACTTGTTAAGTATCAGCTTAAAGCATGCAGAAGTAAGTTCAAACTTTTCTTATCATAAAGTCATTGACTTATATCAAGTGCCTGCATGCTAAGACTACTTAGACGCTGAGGGAGTTTATGCCATTGACTTTCCATTAAATGGGAAATGCACTTAAAGAAATATTACTATAAAGATAATAACACTTTTATAATGAATTAACCTTGAGTGAGGTAGGTTTAGAAAGTATATAATAAAAGATAACGTTCATAACAAAAAGGTTAATGTTATTATTAATGACAGATACCTAACTGTATTAGCTATATTAATGAAATGCACAAAAGAGAAGATATGCATACGTATGAACTTTCCTTTTACCTTTTTTACTAGTATTTTTTTGTTGTTTTTTGCGGACGAGGGGAGGGAGTGTTGGTTTTAATTTGTGTGTGTTGGTGAGCGTGCTTGGGTGCACGAGTGCGTGCGTGCGTGCGTGTGTGTGTGTCTGTGTGTTTTACTGTATGCAATTGTTTGTTCTCTTATTTGCATTGATCATACATTGAAATAAACAGATAAATGTCTGACTTGGATAAATTGATCAAATTATTACCATTGATAATAAAAATAATCAACTGACAGAAAGCATTGTTTGTTTGTTTGTTTGTTTTGTTTGTTGTTTAATTGTTTTTGTAATTTACTTTTTCCTGAGGAAAACATCCTTAACTTTGAAAGGAAAATATCCGCTTTATTTCAAGAAAAATGTAAAAAAAATCTTACCTACGATAGAATCTACTTACCATTTTAAGTGATGAAAAAAAATCATAAATATATATTTCTATATCTCTCTTTCATATAAATCATTTATATCAGTACTTCATTTTTTATTTATTTTGTTTAACAATATTAACAATATTAAATTTTGTGTAAAACGAGATGGGTATAGAAATTCGCGTTACTTTATAGTGAATTTCTGTTAATAAAGAGCAGTTATTTTGATGACACTTTTAAAAGCAATACATATTGTTGACATTACTTTTAAAATAATTATAATAATTAAGTTATAAAAATCTTTCTTAAAGCAAAATATTAGAGTGTACAATAATTCTAAATTCGTAAGATTCTCTACAGGTGCATTTGAGAAAAACGTTTCTTCATTAAGCATTCTAGCCTGAAATTATAATCTAAATATAAAAAAGTAGAATTCTCTTACAATTAGTATACTTTTCATTAAGGTATTAGGACCCTAATGGGCACTATCAGAAACTAAAAAATTGACATCATAGGTCAGATGTATACCTTAAAGTACACCTGTATGCAAAATTTAAACAAAGTTTACCGTACGGAAATCAAGTTATGGCCACTTTTCTGAACTCAAGCTAGGATGTTATGAGGGCCCTCTTTTAGAAATGCGGAACCTTGAAATAATCTGCAATAACATTCTAATGAAAAATGTTTTCCCATTATTGTTTGGTAAGAAACAAATAGTACCATTCAGCTAACAATCCACATAAGCAAAATTATGGTTTCTACTTAAAATTTATGAAATCTGTATAAAAATGTTACCCTACCCCACCCATTTTTACCACGTGTCTGACCATTTTTCTACTTAGGGAGCCTAATTTAAAAAAATTCTTAAAATTTACCCAAATGAGTGCCTGTTTTCAAAGTTTCCCTAAATTTTTAAAAGGGTATATTGGTTGATCTTGTAAAATATGAAATACTTTTACCGTCTAGTTTTGATTATATTACACTTTGAAAATATCAGGTACCATATTTATTACTAGATTTAGCATAATTTAGCCAATAAATACCTATATAAATTAAAAAAATCAAAATTAAACACTTTTTTCTTTTCAAATGGGACATGAGAGATACATAAATAATGTTAAAAGAAAAAACGAAAGAAAAAAAAAAGTTGAACCTTCTGGGGATTGAACCCATGGCCCTCATTTTCAATGTAGTTAACAGTAGTTCTAGCCTATTTGAATACTCTTCAAAGCGGAGGTAATGCATTAGGATGCTAATACCTTAAGTTCATAAGTCTTTACCACTTGAATGAATTGATCTGTATTGAATAGTGTCGACAGAAAAAAGGAGTACAAGCATTGAAGGAATTAAACGTCATAATATATTGATGTGTCTTGCAACAGCACATTATGTCAGCAATTCAATATGTATTAAGCTTATCTGCATATAGCTCATACATAAAAACAGTTACTATGGTTTAATTTGTTAAATCCTATTAGTTTGTTGGGTTTTTTATTATAACAATTTCTATTTTATCTAAATTCATATCAAGCAAATTAATACGTTGTAAAGGTCCTTTACTCTTTGATTTTAACGATAAAGTATAAAGTAAAGATCGTAAAAGTATTTAAGAGCCAGTACAAACAGTGGGATATGAACATATCAAATTCGATTTTACATTACTTTAGAACATCTCTTAGTATTTAGTATAGAAAAGCTTTAGAAGGATGAATATTTTGAGATAAACTTTTCAGATCAAACTAAAGATAATTTGGTCATCAGCAGATTTTATTGGGAGTGTTTATCAACAAAATAATATTGTGGGATCTCATACAATCTTACTTTAAGATACACTTTCTCATAACAGTTAAACTATTGATTTATTCAGCAAGTTTCAAATTAATAATAAAGTCAAAGTATTAGTTTAAGTATTTTTGAAGTTGTTTTGTGGTTACTAAGTGCTTATAAAAATATTAACGATGGTGAAATATTAGAGGTATAGAATAAAAAGATTATATTTACTATAAGAATATCTGTAATGGAGATAGTTATAGGGTACCATTTAGCTTGGGGAACTTCCTGAAGTATCTAAATGATAGAACCTGAATTAATAGCAAGGATTTAAAGCTTCAATAAAAGATCTTTTTTGGATGACCATTTAAGCTGAATATTACAATGGCAAGATTATTGATAAATATTTAATATTCATATCATATGTGTACATGTATATCAAATATTTAGTGATTCATATTTTTCCATGTCATATAGAAACTGAATATAAGATGCTCTGTTATAAAATATATAATAAAAAAAGTTCTGTTACAAGCAATTGCTTTAAAGAGCGTTGTGTACGTCATCTTTCGAAATCATGACATCACGCTAGAGCGTTTATAAATTTTTCATCAGACGATATTGTAAATGTATATGAATTATCAATCGTGTTATGCATGCACGTTTTTCAAAATCAATTACGTAATCCAAAATAACATAGCAGGGTTGAAAGTTCAGGCTAAACAATATTCAATAAAATCGTTGTTACATAGGGATGAGCTAAAATAAGTGTATGTTTGCAGACTTAAAAAATAGAAATATATAAAACGCTTTTCATACTAAATAAACATACCATATGTTACTTCCGAATTTATATTATAAGTTATAAAGATTTTTGACAGGTTATATGGCCCTATATAAATGGATGTTTGTAAATATAACCCGAGCCGCTAGGTCATATAACCTGTTAGGGATATTTATAACGAATTTATAATACAGCAAACGTCTATTTATGAAAAGAAAAGTGAGATTACATCATAAATTGACAGCAGCCGTGTATATAAAATTATATAAACGTCACGGTTATCCAATAAAAAGCGACGTAGCAAATGTGCAGTATTATAAAGTCCGTTATACCATAAGAAAATAACTGTCAATTTTTGAGACCTTTAGTCGTATCAAAGTTATCGATTTAGAATAAAAGAAATAAATATGTTCAGATATATATTTTTTATCATCTTGTTACTAAATAATCATAGCATAGCAATTGACATTATATAATATATCGAGCATGCATCGCATTAAACAAAATGGATACACTATCTTTAAAAAAAACATCATAAAAACTACTGTTGTAAATGTTATAGCAACGATGCTGACATTTAAGGAGTCAAACATATTTGCCAACAGTCAGAGCACATTCACATCGTTTATTTTTTTTTAATTTATAGTTTCATTGCACTTGGATAATACTTTAAAGTTTAAAATCATCTTAAAAATAAATGTAAAATTAACAAAATATTTTGCGTCATAAATTTTCTTGTTAAAGGAAATAATGATGAAAGGTTTGTGCTATTGAAATCTTGATTTAATTCCGATTGTTTAAGTCCAAATGTTAAACTGAAAAGTTTGGAAGTATAATAAAGAATAATATGAAACAAGCATTCCAACATTCAAACATTTTTCTCACAAAGTTGCATCATTGGATGACTTTTTTCCCAAAGGTAATAAAGATGAAGTATTTTTCAGAGTGTAAGCAAGTGCATGCTGTGTAGGTCTTAAATACCAAATTTTTATCATGATAATAGGTCGTCAAGCATGAAGAATTTTTCTTTGATCTTCATACGTATAATTGCAAGTGCTTACGAGTAGGGTATATTTTAATAACGTTTTTATGTCGTTTTTCCATTTCTTCCACGTATCTTTTTATATAACCAACAGATTTCCGAAAATAATACATACATTTACATTAGATCATTCATAAATTTGCCTAGACAGTGTCAATAAACCTCAATAAGTAATTAAGTTACCAAAATTAAATGTTAGATTTATTATTTTATTTATCTAATATAAAATAAAAGTTTTTATTCTTTTCTTTAATTCTTTTATTCATTTTTAGTATGGTAGTCAAATGGACATTTGTTTCTCGCAGTCGGTCTTTTGCTGAGAATTTAGTAATAAATAGTTAGTTACCCATAAAAGTCGGTGCAATGAGATATGACCAAAACAATGTGAAATAAACTGCACCAGTATAATTTAATTTCCGTTTGGAAGCATGTACATTTCTAAAGTGAATAACATGCAAATGATTAATCTGTACCTGGCATGGTCTCGAGCTTATAAAATTTATCATTAGCTTTGACCCGGATCTCGGGACTTTCATTGGCCGGTGTTTTTTCTGTCACCGTGTATTGACCAATAAAATACTGATATAATAGCTTGAGATAAGAAAACTATCTGGTCGATATAATGTCTAAGAAGTCAATTACAGGGAAGATAATTTGTTAATATAATTTAATATACAACTTCAATCAATTATTTTGAATTGAAGAATCAATAATTTTATTTATTTCTAAAACCAAATATAACTTGCATTTATCTTGATACCTGCAATATTGCTTATACTTTTTGAAAGTACTTGCTTGGAATTTATTTAGCATTAAATATAATATATAGAATAATATTATGCAGTTCTACAAAAACTCAAGCAGCTTCTACCGTTTTCGTGCAATGCACAACTGTTGCTTGTGGTAGACAAAGAGGTCTTCCCGACAAGAAAGTATTTGAAGATCCTAGCGCGATTATATAAAAATATAATTTATATGCATTGATAATGTTTTAGTTTCTGCCAGTGAATGACATCAGAAACGTCTCCTTTTAGACCTTAAGGCAGAGCAACGAATTTGGATTTTTTTCTTTTACTTGTGCAGATTCAAAACACCTCAGATATAAGCGCTAAGCAATACATAAGTAAAATTAAAATATATTTCTCTTTGACAATATTAAATGTCTGCATTGCTTATAAAATCAAGAGATTTGTCAATATTTTTTAATCATTTGGAGAATACGCTTTAGGTAATGTGCATAAAAACATTACAATATCTTTTAGAACGGATAACGTTTGAGGGAGGTAGGTAATACGAAAACAGCATTTAGATAGAGTATTTTTATAGCACATAATTTAAACCATCTCAGTCAATCTTTACTGCATCGATGAAATATATAAGTTAGAACGAATATACCAACGCACATTCCTTTCAATGATTTTCTGTCTAGTTTATTCCCGAACTAATAATTAATTCTCGTCTTACAATGATATAGGAAATTGTGCGTATTAACAATAACAGAAGAACAGAACATCTAAGTTACAAATAAAAGCATATTGGCCTGCATAGCGAAATGATCAAATGAGTTAAAGAATATTAACCCTGTAAAATGAATATAATACATGTTTCATAAAAGACATTAAATTGTCAAGGAAATAACGTATATTATTTCATGATTGATTATAAATAATGGAGGGCGGAAGAAATGTATCTTAGATTTTTAAATGAATACATTCTTGAACATTTAACTTAATTTTGTGTGGTAGAAATTGCTGAAGCTTCAATGAGTAATATTTAATTTGATTAATTAAAAGGTCCACTAGTGTCTTAAGCAATATTGATTGAGATATATATTTTTGGATCAACAATTTATATGCATCAATATTTCGATATTGCTTGTATCAAATCTAAGTATAAATGTCAATGTGTCGTAATGACATGAGCTGTCGTGTTAAGTCCTAGCGAAATGGGCAATGTGAACGGAAAACACATGCTATCGTCATTAACATATCAACAGTTTATCTGCCCGGCAAATACTACAAACATATCTAAATTCATTTAATTCTTACGTAATAGATTTTAATTTTAATGTTTTTATATGCCATATGGTTGTGGAAAGTTTAGAAAAACTAAAATTTAATTTACATTATATGCACTTACTGATTTTAATGCTGATATTGATCTTTATTATGATCCTATATGTTTAATTATAATGTCATCTGTATTTCCATTCCATAATTGTATAAAAATTTATTTACTTCATTTCTAATCAGCATAATATGCTTACATTTTGTTTATGTACCAAATTAGTTTAGCCTAATAAGACCAAATGTAAATTTCATATAGCAATAAAACAAAATCAGGACCATTTGATCTGGAACACGGGATCAGGTCAAAACAAACAGCTTAAATAATAAATAATCTCAGGGCTCCTTGAAGTAGAAGTAAAGCACAATGTACGTACACGGCATTGGAGTTACGCTTATTAGAAATAGCAAAGCTGAGTTTATTTACTTCTTAGCTTGCAAGAAAAATTTGAATAATGAGCATAAGTACAATGTATCTTTCATTATCGTTATTATGAATGCTTAAAAAAAGACATTTTAATATTAATATGTAAGAGATTTGGTGGAATCTTATATAAGGCACATTCAATGAACCTTAATATAAGATAATTCTTTTATAACAGAGATAAGCATATTATAAATGATATTGCAGATAATTAATATTAACTCGCACGCCTCATATTAATGGTATAATAAAAATATTTGTTTAAATCTTTCAGAAGTGGTTTTGTGGTTATAAAAATTTAGCTATAGAAAGATATAATGCTTCGGAATAATAATATTAAGTAGAGTCACTACGAATTTATCTTAATCGGACATAATTAATACAATTGAGCTTTAGGATCTGCTGACTAGAACATTTAGAAGATTAAAAACAGATTGAACAGCAAGGATGTTAAACATCTTTACTTTTCTGTACGACCATTCAGGTTTTATATATTAATAATAACATCATATGTCTGTCTTAGTATTGATCGTATTATACAAATGATAAAAGGTTAAGCTTTTAAGCTATTACACCTTCGTAGGAACTTTCCTGATCAAATTTATCATGCATTAAGCAGCTTACAATTTCATGAATCTGATTCAAATTGTCATGCTTTTAGGCCATTGTCCCTGTTAAGTATCCATTGTACTTCCTTTCAAACCGAGTAAATTTTTTTGGCAAACATATACATTGTTTGCATATAATAAGAAAATATTGATTGTAAATACATCTGTTTTAATGGTGATTTGTTTGTTAAATATACTCTCACCCACGAAAACAAACGTCAACCTCAAATATTAAGCAAACGAAGAAACACCTTTGATTTATCTAGGCATCTGCAATTTTACATATACATGTACTTGTTACAAGAACTTGGCATTCATGAAACAATCAGACTAAAAGTACAATTTAACAGACAAAAACACAGAGACAGACTATGATGCAATTTTACAAAAACATGAAAACTACTTCTCGTGTTTTTTTAGCAATGCGCAACTGTTGCGTGTGCAATTTGTCTACTTTGATTAAAGATGTCTATAGGATGATGAAAGTAGGCAGGATAATTTGAGAGTTTGTAAAGTTAAGATGAAAAAATCAGATAAATCATAGACTCCTGTTACTTATTTAATGATTCAAGGTAAAGAATAAAAAGTGTTTTGATAAGTATATTTGATAAATATATATATAAATTGTCAAATGATATAACATGATAAGAAGTGTAATGTTCTTGTATATGTACTATTTTGAAGGAAAAAAAAGATAATTGGACTTACTGATTTTATGCAGGCAGGCATATATAAACATCTTAGTAAACAATCTAATAATATCGTTTTTCAGATTGAACATATCTACCCTTTTAAGAAAGTTTATGCATGTGAAATAAACTATACTTCAAACTGTCATGAGAGAAGCAACAACAATTGTAAAAAAACAAGTTATTGAAAAAAGTAAATTAGGATATATACATACATAGAATAATATAATATAATATACAAGAATTCAAACTATGCAATATAATTTTTCTAGGCAAGAATGAAAATATAACAGCTAATGCAGGCGGGCAAAATGTGATTTTCTCTTGCATGTAAGATAAACAAGTTTCTTACTCCTTAACGCTTGTGTTTTAGATCCGAGAGACTGATCTTTGCCATGTAATGCAAAGTGTTTGCAAATATTACATTTAATTATAAAGCAACATTGTCATAATATGTATGTTATCTGAAAATTTCTCTGAATTTTGTTAAGTGTTAAAAATAATATATCCATTATCTTATGTACTACTTGTAATGTTACACTATTTACTAAAAAAAATGAATTTGTTTGTGATATATTTGTCTCATTCGCATTCGAGTAAACATCAGACACAATGAAAAATACAAATGAAATATGACATTGTGATATTTCAGATATAATTTGTTTGGTCTTTGCGAAGCATATGAGTATAAGTATTAGTTCATGAAATTCTTATCACTGGTGTCACTGGTGTTACTAATTTGTGCACTCAACAGCACACTTTGTAAGATGAAGTAATGCGAATGGATAGAGTATGTCATAATCAGTATTATAAAATTAGATTACATGTTGACTGTACACTGTATAAAATGTATAAAATGTTGTCCTCATGGGCGTTTGGCCTTCATGATATTTCTTACAAAATAAAATATCTACACTTTGAAGAAAATGAATGCAAGTAAAATAAAATATACTTCAAATTGTCATGAGAGTAACAACAACATTTGTAAAAAAACAAGTTATTGAAAAAAAGAATTTAAGATACATACGTACATAGAATAATATAATACAATATGCAATAATTCAAACTATGGAATATAATTTTGTTCTTATCGAGGATCTTGATTACGGTTTTAATTTCAGAGTAGTTTATCAATTTAACGATAACTTCTTAAATTCGATATCACATATAATACTCATGTTCATTTCAAAATGTATAATATGATGATAATCTTTTTATTTGCAAAATATTAAAGGATTTGTAAGGAGATTCTACTTGTTTGAGTAATAATTGCATTTTGAACATTATTGTTATTCACGTAAGTATTGATTACCACTGTGAAGATTTAAGGTGTCACTATTCGTAATTGTTTTTCAAAATCTTATAAAATTTTAGTGCATGATTGTATATTTTGTATCACACATTAGTTGTACTACACTTTATTCTGAAATTGACTTTGCTTCTTTCTCAATGACAGGGTAGAGTATACGTAATATGAAGACAATAAAAAAGTTGAACTCAATTTTTGATATTTATATGAAACTTTAGTTAAGTTGCTTGAATAGATGTAATTTTATTTGAACAGCAAGCTTTATTACAATGAAAGATTTAGTTTTAAGAGGATATGTTTATTACTTTTATCTTCATTTGATGATTAACTGGAATCTCACGTGTCCCATTTTTTTCATTAACCCATTACTTCATGAGCATTTTGTGAAAAATGGCTGTTTTCATTGAAAAGTCTCCCGTTACAAGTTCAAATTGCTATAATACTATAAAAACTGCTTCAACACTAATCAAACTTGGCACAAATGTTGACTGGACCATTGCCCTTGCAACAACATGCTCAGGCTTAAATTTTCTGTTACCATGGCAACGAGGGGACATCTCAAAATTGCCAAAAATCACTATTTTGCGTTGATTTTTTCCATCATAATTGATTTCAAAGTGCTGCAACTTCTCAATGGATTGAGAAAGAGTCAAATGCTTTTCAGCGTTGGTTACACGTTACCTTATGATCAATCTGAGGTCATTTATAGCCTCTCACAAGTCCAAAATTTTCTTGGCGATGAGGGGCACTCCGCCCCCCTTCAAACCCCCCAAACAGAAGGGGGCACATCCCCCTTCTGGCAACCCCCTGATGTATCTTTTGGTTGGGGGGCCGCGCCGAAAAAGTGGTCACTTTTTTTAACAACATTTCTCAAACGAAAACAAGTGTTGGGGCCTAAAGAAGGCATTTTTTCACCATTTGAGACAACAAAAAGGGGGGGTGAAAAAGGCGTTAAAAGGCGTGTATATGAAGTAATGGGTTAACAGAAAATGATGAAAATACTTGAAATTACCCTAAATCGCGTTTTTCCATGTTTAAACATGGCCTGTCATATAAATTTGAAGAAAAATTGTTGTTTTGTAGATTTTTTTATTTTTTTCATTAACCCATTACTTCATGAGCATTTTGTGAAAAATGGCTGTTTTTATTGAAAAGTCTCCCGTTACAAGTTCAAATTGCTATAATACTATAAAAACTGCTTCAACACTAATCAAACTTGGCACAAATGTTGACTGGACCATTGCCCTTGCAACAACATGCTCAGGCTTAAATTTTCTGTTACCATGGCAACGAGGGGACATCTCAAAATTGCCAAAAATCACTATTTTGCGTTGATTTTTTCCATCATAATTGATTTCAAAGTGCTGCAACTTCTCAATGGATTGAGATAGAGTCAAATGCTTTTCAGCGTTGGTTACACGTTACCTTATGATCAATCTGAGGTCATTTATAGCCTCTCACAAGTCCAAAATTTTCTTGGCGATGAGGGGGACTCCGCCCCCCTTCAAACCCCCCAAACAGAAGGGGGCACATCCCCCTTCTGGCAACCCCCTGATGTATCTTTTGGTTGGGGGGCCGCGCCGAAAAAGTGGTCACTTTTTTAACAACATTTCTCAAACGAAAACAAGTGTTGGGGCCTAAAGAAGGCATTTTTTCACCATTTGAGACAACAAAAAGGGGGGGGTGAAAAAGGCGTTAAAAGGCGTGTATATGAAGTAATGGGTTAAACTGAAGTTTCATATTCTTACAGTTATTTAGCTAATCTGATACCGTCTCATACTATTTTAAAAAAATTACCAATTGAATAAACATTTGATCATATTTAATTTTGCCGTTTAATGGTACATGGACATGGTTGAGTTTACACATGTACCCACTATTTATGCAAAGTAACATATTTATTATTGTATCATAGTTAATGGACCTTTATGTTGAAAATGTGTCAGAGTTAAATCGTATACATATACATGCACAGTGCGTTAACTGGAAAGCAGGCATTAGTTACCCGCACTATACAGCATACATATTAATTGGCTCATTTTTCTGAGGATTTACTTATTTTTGTCAAGGGAAAGCGATAGAAATATCATATTCAGATGCTCGTTCATTTGTTCGTCCTCTCTGGGGGTTCATATTGTGACAACAGGAAACGTGTTTTTTGCCTATTCTACACCAGCCTCACACCCTCTTACAAAACAGATAGCCTCGTGTTTTAATGCTCGTTCTATTACTTATTTTCAAGAACTCATAGTATCAGAGAGTTATACATTACAGTCAATTTTGACATAAGTAGTATACAGTCATATCTCTTCTTTTCTATTATTTTATAATAAATATATAATAAATATAAATCTATAATCTGTTTTTCAGATTTTCCCTAATCTTCACAATTTCTAATGTATTACCTTCATTCTCTTGTACCGATCTTTTCTGTGGCATCAGTTTACATCATGTTTTAAAGAACAAAAATGATATAAACTTACAAGGTATGTAATGTTGTGTTTAAAAATTAATTGGTTCATTCAGAGACAGCAGTGCCTAAATAAAAGAAATCATACAAATCCACAAAATATGAGAGCAAAAGCACAGCATGTCTTCAACTTTTTGTTGCTGTTACTTTATTTGATTTAAGATGTAATCGGGATCGTAAAACTCGGAAGGTTCTGTAAGATTTATATTTGTTTCTACATCCACCAAATTGTTTTAACATGTCTTAAATATTTTATCGAACATAAATGATTTCTTCTGTACAACACGGGATGCTTGGAAAAGAGTTTTAGACAATTTTAGTCTCTGATTAAAAGAAGGGCGTTACCTGTATGACCTTTGCAACAATTATCCTGTATCTTGCAAAAAAAAAGACAAATTTAACATTATTAACACTTAACATATCGGAATGAAACATTGACTTTTGAAGAAAGGGGATCAGAGGTTATGGAGCCTTTTTTTTATCAACAATCGGTTTATTGAAAAATGATGTTACTGGATCTCATTTAAAAATAACATAAAAGGTAAATTGGAATATGTGGTCTTTTTGCCACACATAATGGTATTACCTTAGATAACTGTAATCTTCTGACTAAAGCGTGACAATGTTGTATGCCAACTAACAGATAATATCTAAATCGAGCTGATTACACATTTTTGTCAGCCATGTGCGATGAATAGGAAGTTTCTGTATTATCTTCATTCTGTAAAACAAGATGCTCGTGAATATATTTTTAATTTGTGGTGCTAGTTTGGCTGTAGTTCATACCTTTGAAGATAAACCAATATCACAATGGTTGGCGGACAATGGCTACAGCACACTGGTCAGTCTTTTAAAACAGGCAGGACTTTACGATACACTCAATGGACCAGGAGGTAAGTGTTGAAAGTATTGATATTTTTTTTTCAAAAGTAGATTTAGACTATAGCACTCATATCTTTATTGTGTTTATATTCATTCTGGAAATAATGATATATACCAAATTATACTACCGATCACAAAAACTTACTACAAGGCCGATATAAACAACACCAAATGAATAAAAGTCGAAGATTTGATTTATTATGTCATTTATGGGTGAACAAAAGAAAATGAAACTACCTTAAAGACCTTATAATCGGCTTGAAATATTATACTATTTTTCAGCGTACACGATGTTTGCGCCATCAAATGCAGCCTTCAGTAAAGTGCCTCAGAGTACATTGAGTTCTCTTGTATCTGATAAATCACTGTTAGTATCTGTCCTAAAAAACATCTGTTACCAGAGTTTGCCATGACTCCTACTTTACGTGATGGTGACGTTAAGACGAGCCTTAATGGGACAGATCTTACATTCAAACTGTTGCCAAATGGAGTAAGCTTTATTACTTCCCGTATTTATGTATTTTGACAAATTGGTTACAATATCAATTATGTTAGTGTTATTATTATTATTATTATTATTATTATTATTATTATTATTATTATTATTTTGGAATTGAATTTTTACATATTTTTTAACATTTTGAATTTTCTATTTATCGAAAAAAAAGAATGATTCTTAATTTTCGAACGTCAGTATAAATACATGTATATTGTATGTGTGCGCCGCGTAAAATGTGAATTACTTTTCTACAGGTTTTATTGGTTAACAATGCTGTTGTAAGTGAAAAGTCCAGCGATATAATCTTGAACAACGGTGTCGTACATGTAATTAATTCCGTGTTACTTCCAATCACGGATAAAGTCGGGGAAATCCTGCTAAAGAGGAATGAGTTCAGTACCCTTAGTTTCCTTCTAGCCTTTACAGATCTTGCACCCACTTTGCTAGGTAATTAAAATAACTTTTTATGGCAAAGGTCGCCACATTAAAATTGCACCGTCAGCCTGTTTGTGCGTCCCACTTCAGATTTTAATTTTGTCATGCATTTAAGGATTTTAAAACAGCTTGGGACAAATGTCTACCGCATTAAGACGATGTAACGCATCAAAGAAACCACTTACTCGTATTTATTTTTCATTGATAAAACCTAAAGAAATACCTTATTGTTGCTTTTACAGACGTAATTTGTAAAAAGAAAACAACCAATTTACTTTTGTATATATTCTTTTTTTTAACTAGAATTTTTTTGTCATAAAATTTGCATCCAATGAATGTACTCTTTATGATGGAACAGCGGCATGCTAATCCAACCATCGGTTTGACATGTGAAAGCCAGACAGGAATTTTCTAATTTAGGTTTTGCCATTGTGTGCAGTGAAGCAGAACAACAGGCGATATGCACAACACGGGTTGGTACTGGTCACACCTATGAAGATTCCTGTTTGACCTGTATAAAACGAACAGGACGCGGTTTCTTTTATTTTTAGCTCAAAATGCCATTTTGTTTTGCAGCGAAGCGGAACGTGCCGGCAATAGGCCCAACAGAGGTTGATAATTCATGTGAATTTTTGTCGCATTCTAACCAACTGTTTCGCTTGTGAAAGCCAGACAAGCTAAATTCGGACTGACAGGCGGACGACGAAGTCAAAAACAATATGTCAATCAAAAAGTTCGGGAGGCATAACTACCGTCCGTGCTTTGCGTTTGTCACCCTCCTCTTGTTTTTGTTTGATGTCATTTTGGTCCTGCTAGACTGTATTTGAGGATTTGTTTGTTGAATGCCGCACTTTCTGGTTGATCTTTGTTTCCAAATCTTAAATTTGTTATAGCTTTGAACTATCATTTACTTGTTGTCTTTGTCTTAACAGGAAGAAGTGTTACTTTATTTGCGCCAACAAACGATGCCTTCCAATCAGTAAGTCCAAGTCTTCCAGAGCTCTCTCTTCCTGGATCATTAGAAGTATATAAAAGTAAGTGATCTCACGTATTGCAATACTGGTAACTCTTTAATATATGATCTTACTTAAGTGGTTATTTATTTTAAACAATATTTATCTATAATCTATACATTTATATAACAAAGTACATAAAATTAAATTAACGGATTGAGTTGAAAGATTGAAACGTTTGTTTTGTTAAACTCTATGTAAAGTGGTTATTTGTAATAACAAGTAAAGAAGTAAAGAAAAACTGATTTTGTTTGACTGATCAAAGCAATTACGGTGTATGTGTTATATTTTAAAACAAAAGGCCGAACGAACAGTGTAATTTAAAATAAAACCTGTATAGCATTTAAAGAATTCATTTGTTTAACGATTATCATAAGCATTAATCTTTTAGAAATCTGAAGTAACAAATATTACAATCCCAGCTCCTGTGCACAGCTTTATTAAACAACTTGAATAAGTATATTTATAGGCTGTAACAAGAACTACAATCAGTACAACCAGGTTAGTGGTATTAAAGTGAGCAAAAACTTGGTCCAATAAGCTAACATAAATTTATGTGAAAGGAATGATTTTCAATAACTACAACATGCGTTCTGCAACCTCACTTGCCTTATTTAACAACCCTTTACGAACATTTTTTCGTTGAATCAGATAAAAAAAAATCCATACACAAATAAAATGAAAACTGTTTTAGAAATTCTGCGGAACCACGTCGTAAATGGTGTTTTCCCCACAAATACGCTACATAATGGAGAGGTTTTCACCGCTTTAGGTGGAAGAACGTTGCATGTCAGCATCAACTCAAGTAAGAATGATAAATATCACATTATTCAAGGGCCAGTAACGATTCTACTGAGTTTGTGGGCTCATTTGCAAAGCTGATCCAATCACAGTCACTCATTAATGTTATTTATTGACAGCAACATACATTTTGTGAAATAATGTAACAAGTAAAAGTAGTAAAGTGTTCAAAATTTCTAAGGTATATCATAATATATATTATTAAAATTATGTTGAAGAAGCTTTCTACGGTTTTCTTTTTTCTGTTTTTTTTTTTTTTTTTTTTTTTTTTTCATGTATTTGCTACTTGCAGGGTCCTAGGTCTTATCAGTTTTCAAACGCAAAATACAAAACCTCAGTGTTATATTCCGTATGTGTCAGTTTTTGTTAAAGCTTCGAGCCTCCAGATGAGTCATGATATTTCAATAAAATCAAACTTGAGAAAAATGTACTAATATGTAATGAAAAGTTCAAAATTTAAGATTCAAGTAATATTTTACATATTTTGTGCAATTAATGACCGATTTTTCTATATTTCTACTGCGTTACTAACACAGTAAAGGCCTTTTATGCATATTTTGACCACTTTTGTGGCACTTTCAGTTATTTGAATGTTTCATTGATAATTTGTAAATTGATTCATTTTGGTTACTTCACAATAATACACATTCAAATACATTTTCAAAAAAAATAATAAAAATTAGCATGAATCTGGAGGCATGCTGCTTTAAAATTCCTGTTATAAACAGTTAAATATATACATAGCATTTACTTGTCGCACACCTTTACGCTTCAGGCGGTGTGTTGGTTACACCTAGTGGATCAATTACCACAGGAAAGTTGACAGAAACTGACATCCAAGCCATAAACGGTTTGATACATGTGGTCGACCATGTTCTTATACCACAAGGTTTGAAGAGAAGTGCTCCAGCGAAATGATTCTATTTTTCAATCCGATAACCAAAGAAAAACTTTAGTTCAATTTATAGTAAAATTTGAAATCAAGTAATTGTACACAAAGGTTAAAATAAAGTGCAAAATCGACGATTGATCTTTACTTGTTATTTAACAGCCGTATAAATTTGGCTAGCATGTTTGATCTTATGTTATCTAATAAGTACCAATAAAAAAGGAAGCTTTGACGTCGACATTTTTCATTCCAAAAAGAAAGCCCTTGAAGACATTAGAAATTTGATATTTTTCAATTAGCGAATTGCCCTTTCAGTGCTATTAAACGTATTAGGTAAGGACCATATCTTACTTGTGTCGATAATTTCCTTTTACAACATAACACAACGTAAAAGTTGCTTAAGCAAAGCAAAATATGTATATCCATCATAAGTTTGTATTTATTTGGATTCGTTAACTACTTTAAGAAATCGTTATGTAATCAGGGAACTGTCACATTGACGAGACTACGAGTAAATATGAAGGATTTATCGTTAGAAACTTATCTGTTTTTATAGTATTATGATTTTTAATTTACCGGTTCCAAATGTCATGATCTAACACACCACTAGCAAGTAATGATAGTAAATAAACAAAATACCTCGGAAACACAACTTTACAGATAAATGACAATATTCAGTGACGGGAATATTCAGTAGCAAAATACTCATATTCTATTTGCACTTATTTGAGACTTGACTTTAATGCATGGTAATGTTTGAAAACTATTGGGCTCGTTATGTCATTGGCCCTCACCTATTATCTTGAAAACTCGTGCTATAATGAATAACAACGAAATCAATGCTTTAAGTGATAAGCGGATGCGAAATGTATGGAATTTTTAACGTGCTTGATAGATTTTGATGAAATGATCCTCACTGCGGGTATAACCAATATGGATCTCAAAATTGAGCATCGTTAAAAATATTGTTTCCGTTGATCCAGATGTGCATCGTATATGTGAACATTACTGTTTTTGTGAACGTATATATCTTGAAGTGCTCTTTGATGCATTTATTCGATACATTGGTATCAAAGTGAAATATTTGTGATTGAAAATCATAACTTTATTGTTATTGTTTAATCTACATCGGCAAACATTTCCTGCTCGCAATAGCAAAAAGACTTTCACATGTGAGGAAGGCCGTTACTTACTTACATGTTTCCTTGATGTTACCAGATATTTAATCAACTGATCTTCTAAGCATAGTGTGATAGTAGAAAAAAACATAATTGTTAAAATGCTAAATAAAATATTATGATTTATCTCATATTATCACAATGTATCATTGAGCTCAATCAATCAACTTTAATTCAAGTCTTGCACATTGCCTGATTCCCTTTCTGACTGACATGTCTTAGAAATATAAAATAGATAATATGATTAATATAATCTAGGCATTATCTTAACACAATTATGATCAGAGTGGTTAACATAAAAAATTAACAATTTTTCATAACATTCTACACCACGAATATCAAGACAATCCTAGGAATAGAAAGGTATTTGAGAAGCATGAATACTATTTTGTTATTTTCTGATCAATCATATTTAAAAGAAAATAACAAAACTTTTATAGGATACATAATCCGAAATACTGATAATAAATTTGTCCTTATAGGGATGTAAACGTTAAACGTTTCGGAGAGAATCCCTTTTTAAATATTGCACTATGCTTCATATCCAATCTGATAGCAGTGTCTTCGGAATCTACAATGATAAACATTATCCTGCATATTTCTGAATGAAATTGAGCTTATCATCACTAATATTGCAAGATAATTTTTTTTAAAACTAACTATCACACTAAACAACAAAATCAACAAACGCTTAAAAATATAAACATAATCATGACTGTCACAGCAATTCAATCTTTCCAAATTTTTATACTTGACAACAGCTGGTATCAAGTGCATTCTGGCAACTGTAAATAGTTGACACGTACTTCATTTCAATTTAGTGTTGTTATATTTTTCTGGTCTCCCGAAATCATTGATTCAAGCACATTGATTACTGAAGATTGAACACCGCTTATGCTGGTGCTAAGGGTGCGAACATTATCGCT
Organism: Ruditapes philippinarum; assembly: GCF_026571515.1. NCBI lineage: Eukaryota > Metazoa > Mollusca > Bivalvia > Venerida > Veneridae > Ruditapes > Ruditapes philippinarum. Next base: position 45,574 of record NW_026864394.1, read on the forward strand.
CAAAAACAGACTCGATCAAACTGAGTCTCCAAATTTAATTTTCACATAATTTTTCAATTGTTCATATTCATAAGTTTTCATTGATTCTTCGGGATCATGACATTTCCTTTTTTTTAATAGGAATATTCGTTAAACAACAAAATGATTTAATAGAAACCGAAAGTTAAGAAATATCCTTCTTATTAAATTAAAAAACAGTGAACAAGAAGCCTAATAGAAGTACTTTACCGTACACTTTTAACTAAAGTGTATAATATAACCTATTCTATTTTTATCAAATTTGCAATCAAATATTTTTTTGAGATTTTAAACCAGGACAAACTGTTTTTATCAAAAATGTAAAATCAAATATATCCTAAATGTCTTTTAAAGTTTAAGTTCACTTGTACTTATTAAAGTTTCTTCCAAAGTATTTTAGTTTTATAATCAATGACGCTTGATTTTTGGTTTTTCCTGACAATGAGCAGATCCGATACAAAAGTAATGGAGAGCATTCGACAAACTTTAAGTGATTTACATTTAGAATATAACGATTTCTAAACGGAATTAACAAATATTTGTAAAACTGCATTAAATGCAACTTAAGCAGCATTTCCGGTGTTCTGTTTAATGTCAAGATTTTTCGCTAATTAGATGTTAATTACAATAGGATTCTTGTAGTAAAATATGTTAACAAACTCTTTCTAAACGTAAACCTAGACAGTGTTTTTAATACATAATAAAGAAATAAGTTGAGCATATACTGCCACTTAAAATAAATCGATACAATATTGATATGATATCATCAATGATACGAAGAGCAAGGAGAGTAGTATATACACATGTAGTCTGCATTGTCGAAATTGTTTTTGTAACTTTGAGAGTTTTGCAACATGATTTTCAAGTCTTAGCTGCTAAAAGTAGTTTTGAAAATATAAATGGAAAATCCAAAGGAATTTCTAAAACGCTAAATAAAAATAAAAACGTGTATTCAGACCCTATACAGCATGTTAAGACTTGCACTTTAACAACCGTTTCATTTGATTCCTTTGGGAACAGATTCAATTGTTCATCGTGTAAAAACAGTATATTTATAAAATGGTGGTTTATGGGAACGTGTTTCTTTTTATGTTCAAGGCAAGCAAAGTCAAATGCAATATTTACCTCCAAGCCAAATAGTTCCATTCCGTCTAAACCTAAAAGTATCACGATTTTCACTATAAAGTAACTTATCAAAAGTGGCATTATGCCTACTCAGGAGTAAATAGTGAGTGTATGCGCACAATAATTTTAGATTTTTAAAACAAAGGTTTTCAATTTTACATTAAGCTTCGCCAAAATTAGCCAATAACTCAATACCAATGCAATTTCCTGTAATATATCTAGTACTATATTGGTAATACTTATATCATAAAAAGGTAGAAAAGTCTTTTTAAAATTTATCTTTTTTTTCCTTTAAATAATTTGTCAATAGTTACAAAAGTTGTCAATATTTTACAATAGCTAATTCAGCTCAATTTAACAACACAAAAGTCTCTTTAAAGACTAAAAGAAATACATATCGAATAATTTTTATAACAAATCTTTACATTGTATTATATTACATATTTGTTTAAGAAGTTTATGATAATGAATAGACATTGATTTAATTATATAATTGACTATTAATAAATTTGCACTTTATCTAGTTTTGACCAAATTGTAAAAATTAAAAATTGTTAAAATGGCTAACAACATGAGCCCTCGTGCGCGCAACTCTATCGGAGATGCAAATGATTTGTTTGGAAGGTGGTACGTACCATTGCGCAAGTAGAATTTGAAATTTCAGTTGTGGTCATGTCAAAACTGAAGCAAAATTATACATCAATTTTTTAATTGATCTAAACTGACATTTATTAAAAAATATAATCATTTATAAAAAAGCAAAAGTGCGACATTTTTCATGCTTTCCTTCAAACAATGTTTTGACTTCGAATAAATGTTTTTGGTTCCCAATCTTTAATCAAAGTGACAGTGTTTTTAGTGTTTGTCTTGTTTTTAAATTTTATGATGACATCAATATTTTCACTAAATCTACAAAAGTGACAGACGTGAAGATAAGAGGGATATCTTAAGTTATAACTCTCACTAGACAGATAAAATGCCAAATCCAACATGTTGCTTATCAAAGAGAATACGTCAAAATCATACTAGACGCAATGTAATTTTACAGCTAATCTATGAACATGATTATGTATTAGACCTTGCCTGTTTCAGGAGTAATTTATTTATTTATTTTTCCGGGAGGTAGATATTGCCTGTTGTAAGTGCTGATAGATAACATTGGAATTTGTCTATCTGAAGACCTGAATTAATATGAAATATCTCGCCGAGCAAACGCTCCTACTATGACATTACATTACATAATCTACTTTTTACCAAGCCATTGTATGATGTTCAAGCAATATCTGAAAATTCGAAATATTGTTTTTTTTGTTTTTTTTTTTGTTTGTTTTTTTCGTGATAAATAATGAGTACAATGTGGACATCGGAATCTATTACAAGCAATCGGCCAGACAATGCTCTGGTAACCAACATAAATTGACAAAGTACATGAATATGTGAGAAGTACAAAAGGTTATTTCGTTTATTAAACATGTGACGAATTGAAAGGATCACAAAGTTTGCTTAAAAAATTGGTTTATAATAAATGCAACGTGCATTTTTTATAAGCGTGATACAGAACATGATACAATTTAAGTAGGTTTTCCTATCACGCATTAGAATAAAATCAAAAGCGACATCAAAAGCAATTAAATGTTTAAACATAACTTTGTAAGATTAGAAAGATTATGGAAAATTATAAAAACTGTGATGTATGCAACAGTTGCATAGAAAAAAGTAACATAATATGGAATGAACATTGTATAGCACTATGACAAAATGGGCTGCTGAATTTAAGAGGGGCAGAAAGAACATTGGGGATGATGAGCGGCCTGGGCGGCCAAAAGAGGCCACGAACGATAAAACTGCCGAAGCTGTGCACGGTCATGTGAGACAGAAAGCGAGACCTGGGAAGTGGGTACAAGCTTTGGTTCAGTTCAGGCAATTCTGACTGATTTCTATGGCTTGTCAAATTTTTCCGCTAGATGGGTGCCCAGACAGTTGACTGTCGGCCAGAAACGTACCAGGCTTGACATTTCAAGATATATTTTGTCTCGCTACGAGGTTGAACACTGATTTTATCTACCGGATCGTAACTCAGGATGAAACGTTGGTCCATCACTTCGATCCAGAATAAAAAAAACAGAGCATGCAGTTGAAGCACTCTGGCTCACCCGCTCCGAAGAAATTCAAGAGGGTGCCATCAGCAAGATGATGGCTTCAAAATTTTGGGATATTCTGGGGATAATAAAGATTCACTATCGTGAGTAAGGTCGTATCAAAAACGCCACGTACTATACAAATTAAGACACCTGGGTCAAGAAATCGCGCGTAAAAGAAGGGGCCAAATGACTAAAGGCGATCTGCTCTTGCACGACAATGCGCTAGCTCACACATCCCAAGTTCCGATGGTTACTTCAATTGACTGCGGCTTTGAAATTTCTCCCCATCCCCCATATTCTCCGCACTTGCCCGCCTGTAACTTCTACTTGTTCCGAAACTTAAAACCAAGCTTCGTGGTAGACGTTTGTTTTGGAGCAATGGAGATGTCATTGAGGCGGCCAATGAGTTCTTTGGGGGCAAAAATAGAGAGTTCTTTTTTGAAGGATTAAACAAGTTGGAGCACAGGTGGCAAAGTGCATTGGTGGAGAGGGCGTTTATATTGAAAAGTAAGACTATAAGTTGGGTTCTCTGACTACCAGAATTACATCGGGCCTAGAACTTTTTTTATCAGTCCTCGTAAGTGAAAGCAGCAGGGGTCACCGATGTCGTTTTCGAGTTTGAAAGTTTCTAAAACTAGAGGTATCAACATGAAACTTTGTAGGTAGACAGATATAATTGATGAGTTGTGCAGTACATAATAACTGTAACTCTGCCTTGAATAACACTTGAATTATTGCCTGTTTATTTGTACACACTGAACTTTGTCCGCGACATAACTCTTAAACTATAAGGGTTAACAGCATGAAACTTTGCAAATTGATATATGTCATTGAATGGGTTTGCAGTGCATAAAAACCGTAACTCTGTCTTGCCTTATTTTGGAGTTATTGTCCTTTGTTCATTTTGACACTTGAACTTTGTCCGGAAAATTACTCTAAAATTATAAGAGATATCAACATGAAACTTTGTAGATAGATAAGTCTTATTGGGAAAAAGTGCATTGCTAAAGAATCATAACTCTGTCTTGCCTTACTTTGAAGTTATTGCCCTTTGTTTATTTTTACTTTTGTCCGGGATATAACTCTAAAACTATTACAGATATCAACATGAAACTTTGAAGGTAGATTGATATCATTGGATAGAACTGCAATGCTAAAAGAACCTAAACACAGCCTTGTCTAATTTGGGAGTTAATCCCCTTTCTTCATTTTACACTTTGAATTTTACCTGGGACATTTCTCTGACACTATAAGAGATATCATCAGGAAACTTTATAGATAGATAATTCTCATTGAATAGAAGTGCAGTGCCACAAAACATAAATCCGCCTTAACTTATTTTGGAGTGTTTGTCCTTTGTTCATTTTTTTTATACTTTCACTGTCCAAAACCTTCTCGGGGAGCATCACCCGGTTTAACCGGTTCTTGTTAATTATAGCACGCATCCCTTCCCCCGTCGTCAGCATACGGCATTTTGTATTGCATACCGACCAAAAATAAACATGAAAATGGTGAAATATGAATTGATTAGCTTCAAGAGCGTTCTTATGACAATAACCATGGAATCTTCAATTTTCGTGCCATATCAGATATACTTAAAGACTTTACTTTACAATACTGTATGTGTTCTAAACATTTTGTTGTAATACATGTAAATGAAGTAGGAATTTAGAACAAGAACAAACATATATTGAATTAATTACATAAATTGTTGAATTTGTTTCTCTAAAAATTATCAAAGTTTAACATTCAACACTAAATTCATTGACTGAAAATGGCGATAATATAAGATTATTGTACATTGTTGAAAACAATACTGAACTCTATTAGATGAGTACAAAGCTGTCAAAACATATTGGACGAGACGCTAGCGTAGTCTGTCTGCGCAGCTGTGCACAAGTATTGTTGTAAACCATGTTTAATGACCTTGTTATTTAACACCAATATTATTTGACATTTTGATAGACCTTTGTTATTTCAAGTACAATAAGAATTTGATATGGATTTTTGATTCTCAAAAATGAAAACGAGGCTAGTTGGGGTGCAATATGGGGTTATTATGGACCTTTTGAAACTCTGGAAATGAAAACAAGGCTAAATGCGGTGTTACATGCATATGATATAAATCTTTCAGACTCTGAAATGAAACCGAGTTCATGAGATTTGGTAGGGCTTATTTGCACACTTGAAATAAAAACAAAGCTAAATTGATCAGATTGGATCTAATAATTATTCTTATTGGAACATCATGTGGTGCAAATGCTGAAAGTTCATTTGGTTATATTCTGAAAGGTGTGGAATAATATACATGTATATACTACTCGAAATATCCATACACTTAAAGATATAAAACTTGAGAAAATGACGCATTTATATATGTATCTCGGAATATTGAAATTAAAAAAAATGCCCTCGTAGTTTGATTACATTACACTCAGACTTAAATATCATAGTTACTGAATACCACGTTCGAGACGTTTGAGGATTAATTTGCACTGCAAATTAATAAACGGGCTCTGCATTTTGCAATCTTATTAATCTTATCAATGCAGATCTTATATTCTCATAGGCAATTTAAGTACCATATAATTCATAATAAGCCGAACATATTCGAAATTATTACGTTCGCGTTTAATTAAGCTTTTTCTTATATTAATCATATCCGTCACCATATATTGTCCTTGTATGAGACATATTGACCAAGCGTTGCAGTCATTTCAGTTGTACCATGAAAATGCAAAAAGGATCATTGATCCTAAAAGTATTTATCAAAATTCAATGTGTATTATTTTTTTCTTACTTGTAAGTTGAAAGTATGATATTAAAATAAAATCAGTCATTCTGTGTTAATTACTGATGATTTAAAATTGTTTGAATTGACTGAGATAAACATTTAGAATTAATAGATTATTCACCAACAGATATCTAAAATGCAATATAGAAGACATGGAAACCATGAGCGTTGGTGATACAATTATACATTAAAATGACCTGTAAACAATATATAAAAAGTTTTTAAGATCTAAAGTTAGCTTAACATGTAAACATAAAGTAAAACCTTATGTTTCTTGTATCTTTTTGCAGTAAATAAAGCCGAACCAAAGTTTACTCTGCTTTAAGGAAATTTTACATAATAACTTCAGCACAGCGTAGGTTACTTTTAAAGATCATCTGATTTCTTCATTGCTACATGTACCTGTATTAATGGACAGTTACATTGTATACAGTTTAAGTATCACCTGATAATGCACTACATTCATTGAATACCAAAAACTGAGAAAAGTGTCCCTGAGGAACGCCTCAGACGACAAAATTTACAATGTTGCAGACTCTTTGTTTGATTTTGTTTTGTTGATGGACGATAGTTGTATATGCAAGCCATTGTCTATCCCCCTAGCACCCACTTAAACTAAAGTCAACATTTAAACATGCCAATGGTAGAATTGTTTCAGTAAAAGTGCCTTTCTATTGAAGTAAGCTTATAACCGTCTCTCATTTGCATTTGACTACGAAATATTATTACAAGTGGTTGTTAAGGTGTCTGTCTCTTTACAATCGAGGTTGGAATATTTCCCATGTTACTCCCATATTTACTCTGACGACAACCAACAGTCTGGAGAATTTCAAGGTGTAGACGATTAATACATGTTACTAAAACCTTTTTACAATCGGGCTTACATCCTGTTTATCATATTTTTGTAACTCTTATAGATTACATCTTAAATTATTCTTTTTTATCATTATGCATTAATAAATTGTTATTTTTGCTGGTCGAGAGAGTAAATGTTTCCTTTTTCAAAGTGTAAAATAGAGAAAACAAGAATCCCAAAAGAAAGCCCAACACGTTATAATTGAAAATGTTTCAGGCTCGGTTTGATTTTGTCTGTTCATGGACGGTACTGTCAAGTGCCAACTACCGTCCACGCCCCCTAGCACCGGCTTAAGCAGAATTCAACATTTAAACATGAAATGGGACAATTTTGAATTTAGAAACATCCGCAGATGTTCATACGGCGGTTATTATGGAACCTTCAATGTGACACAGTAGTGCCATTCCATGAAAAGCGGCGTATGGTCCCAAGTAATAAAAAGCTTGCGTGCTGTGAGACATCTTGACTTTTATTAATGTCAAGTAGTTATGATTCAAGAAACGTTTATAATTTTGTGCTCTTTTGATCCAGAATTTCCCTATTTTAACATTTTTTGTTTTTCATGAACGGAATACTTGAAAAGAACAAATAATTTCTGTTCTAGAAAATAATAAAGTACAATACCTTAGTTATTTTATTGGGGAAACATGCATATGAAGTATCCTTTGGAGTTATCTACGTAGTTGTTAAATTTCGATACTAACTTTTTATAAAGAAGTACACGACTTGGTATATGTTTATTTAAATTAACCAAATTAAAAATAATTTGTATTCATTTTTAGTACTCATAACAAGCAAACCACGTTATTTTTTAAGAGCAGTAATTCTAGGTTAAAGTTAGCATTTTTTTAAACCAAAAATGATGTGTTGAGACATTATAAGAGACATTTCTTGGAACATATGAATGACTTCAATGTATTCGAATAACGCAACTAAATTTCAAATGAAATTTTCAAAGATCAAAGGAAGCCTTATAATGTAAGTTTAGAACGAAAGTTTGATAGTCCTTATATATATTGCTATAAAATAAATAATATGTTGTTGAAGTAAGTGAAGCATATCCGTTCAGAGAGTTAAAGAAAACTTATCACTGTAAACGAACGTATCTACTTCTTGTTTCGCAAGCGCTAAAGATCCTAATTATAGTATATAGACTACCAAAATGGTATCTAATGCTCGGAAGTAGCCGGTACTTTTGATCGCCAGACATGGTATTCATTTGATTTTACTGGCTTACAAGACATGGTATAGGGATTAATCTTGTCCACCACTGTGTAGATATGACTATGTTCAGTTAATTTCTCACAGTAAGCACATAAAGAGGATTAAATGATTGTAAGAACAGAGTGACATTATACTCTTTAAATATTGTATTCTATCGTTATAAATCATTTAATTGTGAATAATAACTTATATAGGACAGCATGATAACCTTTACTGCTATCTTTATACCTCACAAATGAGAATAAAACGCATAGAGCAGGTCGTCCCAGGTTACTTAACTATCTCACAAAATCACGTGTTTCTGTTCTTGACAACGTTCACTAGGCCTAAAGATCGTATAGATATGCTATACAATGATTGAATATAAAGAGATTCAAGTTTCTACAAATAACAAAGACCTTTATAAAATGCCTATCGTTGGAGATCGTAACATTGCACCGAAATTAGTATCAGTGGCTGTACTTGCGCAGTTCGTGAGACTCTTGTTAAGTATCAGCTTAAAGCATGCAGAAGTAAGTTCAAACTTATCTTATTATAAAGTCATTGACTTATATCAAGTACCTGCATGCGAAGACTACTTAGACGCTGATGGAGTTTATGCCAATGACTTTCCATCAAATGGGAAATGCACTTAAAGTAATGTTTCTATAAAGATAACAACACTTTAAGAATGAATGAACCTTGAGTGAGGTAGGTTTAGAAAGTATATAATAAAGATAACGTTTATAACATAAAGGTTAAATTCATTTTTACTAACAATTAAACTTTCTGTATTAGCTGTATCAATGAAAGCCAAATAAGAGAAGATATGCTTACATATGAACTGTTTATTTTTTCTTTCTTTCTTTCTTCTTTATTTTTTGGGGGTGTGGCTTTTGGGGTTGTTGGTTTTAATTTGTATGTTTTTACTGTTTGCAATTGTTTGTGTTCTTGTTCTATAACTCATTTGCATTGGTCATACATATAACCAAAGCAAAAAGATATAAGACTGGCTTACAATAATCAATCAAATTATTAGCATTGATTATGAAAATAATCAATTGACAGAGAGCATATTTTTATTTATCAATAAATTTACTTTCTGTCAGTAAATTAACTCTTAACTTTGAAAGGAATTTATCCGCTATTTTGAAAAAAAAATGTAGAAAAAACATACAAATTGTACTTACCATATTAAGTGGTGAAATAGTTTTACATACTTCTATATCTTGAATTTGAGACATACGTTGCTTAATTAAGCATTTTAGCCTGTAATTGTAAGTTAAATGTAAAAAAGTAGGATTCAATTAAAATAAGTGCATTTTTCATTTAGTTTAGTTTTTACCACTTGAATGTATTAACCTGTATTGAATAGTGTCGACAGGAAAAATAAAGTACCAGCATTAAAGGAATTTAATCTCATGATATATTGATATATCTTGTAACAGCACATTATGACAACAATTCAATATTTATTGTAAGCTAATCTGCATATAGCTCTGATATGTACAAATAATGAAGTTACTATGTTTTAATAAGTTGGTTGTTTCTATATTATAACAATTTCTGTATCATCTAAACGTATATCAAATAGCATGTTAATACGTTGTAAAGGACTTTTATTCTTTGATTTTAAAGATAAAGTATAATGTTAAGTTCGTATATTTAAGTATTTACCTATCAGTACAAACAGTGGGATATGAACGTTTCAAATTCGATTTTACATTACTTTAGAACATCCCTTCGTACTTAATATAGAAAAGCTTTAGAAGGCTGAATATTTTGAGATAAACTTTTCATATCAAACTAAAGATAACTTGGTCATCACCAGATTTTATTGGGAGTATTTATCAACAAAATATTATTGTGGGATCTCATGCAATCTTACTTTAAGATAAACTTTCTCATAACAGTTAAACTATTGATTTATTCAGCAAGTTTCAAATTAATAATAAAGTCAAAGTATTAGTATAAGTATATTTGAAGTGGCTTTGTGGATACTAAGTGCTTATAGAAGTATAAACGATAATTAAATATAAGAGGTATAGAATAAAAAGATTATATTTACTGTAAGAATATCTGTAATAGAGATAGTTATAGGGTACCATTTAGCTCGAGGAACTTCCTGGAGTATTTAAATGATAGATCTTGAATAAATAGCAAAGATTTAAAGCTTCATTAAATGGCCTTTTTGGATTATCATTAAAGCTGAATATTGCAAATGGCTAGATAAATGATAAATATCTAATGTACATATCATATGTGTACATGTATATCCAAATTAGTGATTCATATTTTTCCACCATGTAATAATAGATAACATTTCTGTTATAAAATAAAGAGCATTGTAAAGTATATGGCAGCAATATGTAGAAACTTGATTGGAGATTCATTAAACATGCCACTTTAAGAAGGTTCATTGATAAATGCTTAACATGATTTTGTTTAAAAAAAATCGCGTTACTTATTTGTTGAACATTTAAGGTTTAAATCTATTAGTTTGAAGATGTTTTTTTAAAGATTTAATTCATGAAAATGATGTAAGTTTAAGCGGGTACAAGACTCTTCTCCCCAGACACTTCACTCTTATACTTCACCTCTCATCCCTTATTTTTTTCTGGAGTAAATATTTCAGTAGTAAATATCCATGTTATTTATTTATTTTCTTTACTTTCAGTATTTTTATTACATATATAATCCAAGTCAACATTTAATATATCAAAACATTTAACGAAACAATACAATTTTCACTTAACATACAAAATAAACTTAAATCTAGATGAAAGCTTAAACATTACTATGAATATCGACGAGGTGTCTGCGAGAGAGAGAAAGAGTGTGCTGTAGTGAGAGGTTCGTGAGGTGAGATTTGGCAAGGAAAAGTGTGGTGACGGTGACATGTCGTGTGGTATGATGTATACAAGAGCTGTGACGTATTCAGCACTATGATTCTCTGGTAGATATGTGCGCGCGGGTAGTGGATTCTGAGTGTGGCGCAGATGGTTAGTCGGCTGCAATGGGAAGTAATGCAAAATACACAGCAAATCAAGAATGATGCTTTTGTTACCGGAAAAATCATGATTTCAAGCTTTTTTATCAAAAGGGAGGTTATAACATGTGTTGATATATAATATCAGGTCTGTTACAAGAAATTGCTTTAAAGAGGGTTGTTTACGTCATCTGTCGAAATCATGACATCACTCTAGTGCGTTTATAAATTTTTCATCAGACAATATTGTAATGGGATAATTGTGTTACTGATATTCTTGTTATCATAGCATGTTTAATCACAATTCGAGATTGAACTGATGAGATCCAAAAATAACAGCAGATTAAGGAAATAATAATATTCAATAAAATCGTTGTTTCATAGCGTCGAGCTAAAATTACATTGTAGAATTTTTTGCAGCACTTAAAAATTTAAAAATAATACACGTCTTAACATTACATTACTAAAAAACATAACCATATTATCTCTATATGTATATATATTATCTCTTGTTTATTACTCATAATATATAATAAATTCAATATTATCCTAATGCTGTATCAATAATATGCGATTTTTGATAATGAAAATTATATAAGGTATTATTCCATATTGATTGGTATTATTATTCTATATAATATCATCAGCATAAGCAAAAGGCTACATTTATTAAATCTATCGAGCATGCATCAATATAAAAAATGAATACACTATCTGACAAAAAAATATTATAATTATATATTCTTCATAATAATTATAATCTATATCATAATTATATTATCTTACTATTTATCTGATTGAGATATTTTTATTGTAATAGAGCGATCGTAGCGTTGTCGTACGAGTTCAAGATATATAGATATTTGCTCGAACATTGCTAGGATCCATGTCACGATGTGTAGTAGATTATATAGAGGGTGTGTAGTAGTTATCGAGTGTTTTGTGAGGAGTGAGTGTAGTGTTGTATAATGTGCAGTCTGTAGAGAATAGAGATAGTAGAAGGGATGACGAAAAGGTGAGGTGATCTTCATGAAAGTTGCTGTAAATGAGAGAAATGTATGTGAAGTTTGTGTGGCGTATGGTAGAATGCTGTGATTGTAAAGTGTCTATTGTTGTCAGTCCGAGAGTGTGAAGGAGCTGAGAGATGTGGTGGAAGAGGGTAGTGAATAGAAGAGAGTAAGATGGATAGCGAAGCAGTTCGCAAGCATTAAACATGGTGGCTCACAGAGGTCGATGCGAGTGAGGAGCTGTTTCCAGAAGCTAGTGAGAAGATAGATGTGCATATGTGTAGGGAGACGATGAGTCATGTCAGTTGTGGTATGCTGGCTAGGAAGTATCCAAATTTTTATCATGATTAAGAGTCGTCAAGCATGATGCATTTTTCTTTGATTTGTATACGTATAATTGCAAGTGCTTACGAGTAGGGTACATTTTAATAACGTTTTTATGTCGTTTTTTTTCATTTCTTCGACGTATCTTTTTATATAAAAAATAACCAACAGATTTCCGAACATAATACATACATTTACATTAGATCATTCATAAATTTGCCTAGGCAGTGTCATTAAACCTCAACAAGTAATTAAATTACCAAACTTAAATGTTAAATTTATTATTTTATTTATCTAATATAAAATAAAAGTTGTTATTCTTTTCTTTTATTCTTTTATTCATTTTTAGTATTGTAGTCAAATGGACATTTGTTCCCGTAGTCGGTCATTTGCTGAGAATTTAGTAATAACTAGTTAGTTACCCATGATAGTCAGATATGGTGAAATGTAATAAGATATGACCAAAACTAAAAATGAATCAAATGTAAAATTGATAAACTCCGCAGCATTCAGTATGAATTTGACCAATATTACTTCGAAAAATATTTGGAAGCAATTACCAGGGAAGGATAAATTTGTAAAATTATTTATATACATTTCAATTATTTTTAGTAAAGTGAATCGCTATATCCAAGTTGGTGATACGTTGAGTACCGTGCGAGATATTGCTTATACTTTTTTGAAATACTTGCTTGGATTCATTTAGCATTAAATATAAACATATAAAGAAGAGAGGTGAGTTGATGCGGAGTTGCGTGACAAGAGAGAGACGTCAAGCAGCTTCTAGCCGTTTCGGTGCGAATGGGCACAATCTGTTGCTTGTGCAATTGTCTGTGTGTGTGTTGAGTGTATGGGAAGAGGTCTTGCGGATGATGAAAGTTACGAGGTGATTTTGCTAAAACAGAAATAAAAGAATCAGAAAATCATAAACCTATAATACGGGATATTGTCAGATATGCCTTGATGAATAAGTAGATGTAATAGAATGTTTGTATTGGAGAGGGATATGTTGCCTGACACTTGCTAAAATATGATATATGTATACATATGATATATGTGAAATGGAAGAGAAGAGAGAATCGGGGTGCTCTGTACATAACTAAATGCAATTAAAACCTAAGGAACTCGCGAAGATAGATGTTCTCTTTTTGCACTCATATTTACATATGTATGGCTAATGGGATTTAAACATACCGACACGTAATCATCTTATGGCTTAGCTGTCTAGGTTAGAGGAATTGTATCAGATGCTGAGTGATGGAGTCACTCAGATCATTCCGGTAAGCTAGCTTGAAAAAGGCTTCCCGCAGCAGAGAAAGTATTTAGAGATGCCGAGCGCGAGTATATGACAGATGATAAGTGGTATATGTGGGAGGTGGTATGAAGTGTGTGGTTAGTGGGTTGGTCTCGAGATGAGGAGTAGGAGCGAGCGCAGATACGTGCTGCGGCTTTATGAGCTAAGGCAGAGCAAGCGAATATTTTTTCATTTACTGTCAGATTCGAAACACCTCAATATATGCCTAGAGCGATACGTAGAGTAACAAATAGAGGGAGAGGAGTAACTTTTCTTGACAATATTAAATGTCTGAGCATGAAGAATTATTATAAAATCAAGAGATTTGTGCAGATTCGAGTGTTGATAGTGAGCAGTTGTGATAGTGAGAAGAGAGCGCGTGTTATGTAGATTGAAGTAGAGAGATGAGTGGTGACGGAAGTAAGCGAGAAGAATGATGAACGTTGAGGCAGGTGAGGTGTACGAAAAAAACATTTAGATAGAGTACTTTTATAGCAAATAATTTATAATCATCTCGTTCAATTGTACTCATCAATAAATATGATGTAGTGGTGAGGTAGACGTGAGAGGAGTACGGCTGAGCGGCCGAGGCTTGCCGTGTGTGCGAGATGAGTGGTTGTGCTGCGTAGTAGTCCCGAGACAGATAATAGAGTGAATGTTCGTCTTACGATAGGATAGAAGATGTGGAGTGTAGACGGGAAGTGAAGCAGAAAGAGACAGCAACTATGCAGAGAGTGTAGCAGAGAATATCATACATATTGCCGTGTCGATAGCGAAATCGATCCAAATGAGTTAAAATATTTACCCGTAAAATGAGGATTAGAGAGTGGGTAGCGTTGCGAGGTATGGAGAGAAGAACTGGTAGAATGGCGAAGAGAGGGAGGGTGGAGAGCGTGCGATGAGCGGTCAGACTGCGATGGATAGATATAGCGTAAGGAGTCGCTAGAGAAAGAGATGGTAGTGTGTGATGAGTGCTGAAGATGGGATGTGAGCATGCGTTCGGAATATAAATTTTGACTAGTCGATGTAGTGAGAGAGTGTAGCGTAGTAGCTGTCAATGATTATTTAATTTGATTAACCAAAAGTCCACTAGTCCTACAAAAAAGTAATAATAATTATTACGGCGAGCGAGAGGATAGTGCGAGTGAGTGCTGCTAGATGCTTAAGGAGTAAGATGTGCAAGTGGGTGCTAGGAGTGTGAGCATCCAGGCTGCGAGTGTTAGAGAGTGGCGCTGCGAAGACGGACAATCGGGATCGCCGAAAACACATGCTATCTTCATTAACATATCCAACTGATTATATCTGCCCGCACAAACTACAAACATTCTAAATTCATTTTAATTCTTAGTAATAGAAATTTTAATTCCTAATGTTTGTTTATATGCATATGATTGTGGAAAGTTTAAGAAAAAATTAAAAATTAATGAGGTTAAGTGCAGTCTGTGACTGATTTGTGTGAGTAGTGGCTGATATGATCTTTATTATGACTCCTATAGTTCTAGATGTATAATGTCATCTGCATTTCATTCCATAATTGTATAAAATGTATTTACTCATATTCAAAATCAAGCACTAATATGCTTACATTTAGTTAGCCAATAAGACCAATGTAAATTCATATAGCAAATAAAACAAACTGCGAGGTAGCGCGAGTGTAGGTCTGGAGGAGGCTAGCGATCAGTCAAAACAAACAACTAAAATAATAAATGAGATCTGCAGCGTCGCGTGAGAGTAGAATTAGAGATGCGAGCGAGATGTAGCTACTGCGCATGATGTACGCTTATTGAGAGAATGAGCAAAGCGAGTAGTAGCGTTTGATGTCTTGCGAAGTAAAGAGAGTTGTGAGAACGGTGGATTTGAGTGCAGTAAGTACAATGTTATCTTCATTATCTTATTATGGAATGCTTAAAAAAAACATATTTAATTTATGGTAAGAATTTTGTGGAATCTTATATAAGCATATTCAATGAACCTTATATAAGCATACATCTTTATAAGAGATTGAGAGCGAGTATGGTATGAAGATGGATGTTATTGCATAGAGATTGTGAATGGGATGTAGTAGGCGTCTGTCAGCTGCGCGTCGAGATAGATGGATGATAAGTGGAGAAGAGTGGTATTTTGTTTAAAATCTTGGTTACGAAGTGCTATAGCGAGAAGTGTTAGAGTATATATATATATATATATATGGCGTGTTGAAGTAGTAGAAGATTAGTGAATAGCAATGTCGACTTAGCAACTTAATCTGATGAGATCTGTAAGCTCAGTATATTGAAGTGACCAATCCTGGGATCGTATAAATGTATTGTTTATTACCCCTATATAATCAATTTAGAAATAGTGATGAGACGAAAGTGGGAGATGAAGCAGCGAGAGAGTGGTATGAACGATGTGGTACGTGTGTGTTGACTACTCGATGTCGATGTGGTTTATGTTATTGATGATGAAGTTAACGATCGAGGAGTGGTGGCGTGCTTGGATGTATGATGTATGTCAGTGTGCAGCTGTCGTAGAGGTAGGTGACAGAAGAAAGAGTGAGAGCGTTAATCTATTACCACCTTCTAGGAACTTTCTGCTATCAGAAGTTTGATTATGCATTAAGCAAGCTTACAAGTTTCATGAGATCTGATTCAAATGTCGATGCCTTGTGGTGTAGCTGCGCATTGTCGCTTGTGAGTATTATCGCAGGGTGTTCATGCTAGCGCGTTCAAGTAGCGTGTGGAGTGAGAGATTTTTCTTGCAAACATGTGTGACATGTGTGGCCAAGTATGAGAGTGAAGGAGAATGAGGTGATGTGAGTAGAGGTTACATCTTGTTAAGTGTATGTGTGTTAGATAGGTGGAGTATGCTGTCACGCACGAGATAATCAGAGATGGTCGAACCGTCAGGAGAGGTGGAGTTGTCTGAGGGTAAAACGAAGAGAAACACCTTTATATCTTAGGCGATTGCTGCAAGGTTGTAGCTAGTGATGACAGGTGTGATACTGTTACAAGAACTTGGCACTTCATGAAGAGAGCGATAGTCAGACGTGAAGAGAGTACAGAGTTGTGAGAGGAGAGCTATATATAAGCAGCAAGACAGACTATGATAGCAATTTCTACCAAAAACATGAAACACTACTTCTTGGCTTTTTTTAGCCAATGCGCCAACTGTTTGTGTTGACAATTGTTCTACTTTGATTAAAATGTCTATAGGATGATGAAAGTAGGCAGATTATTTGAGCAGTTTGAAAGTTAAGATGAAAACATTTTCTGATAAATCATAGACTCATGTTACATTTTAATGATTTAAGGTAAAGAATAAAAAGTGCTTATGACTAAGCATATTTTTGGAGTAGAGAGTGAGTAGTATAGTCAGAGAGCCTGTGATTAGAGTGGAATTATGAAGACATGTTGAGTGAATGAAGCGTAATGTACATGTATAAGTAATATTCTTGAAACTATAGAGTAGAGAAATTGAGATGGTATGGAGATGTAAGTTCGAGTGCAGTCCAGACCTCATTACAGCTATATACCATACGAGTAGAAGCGAGTTGTGAAGTGTGAAGCGAGATCTGGAAGTGAAGTATCGTTTAGAGTGTCGAACAAATTTTAACCTTTTTAAAAAATGTATGCATGTAAAAAAGGGTATACTTCAAACTTTAAATGAAAAGAAACAATAACGATTTGTAAAATTGACAAAAAAAGAATTTAGGATATATACGCACGTAGAATCACTCATAAAATTTAATATACAATAATTCAAACCATCGAATATAATTTTCGTTCTTAATCGAGTATCTTGATAACGTTTCAATTTCAGAGCAGTTTATCAATTTGACGATAACGTCTTTAATAGATATCATAATGCAATATTACGTTTATTTTCATTACAAAATTTAATATTATGATAAAATCTTTTTTATCTAGCGAAATATTAATGGATTTGAAACGAGATTCTACTTTGTTAGAGTAATTAACTAGATTTTGAACATTTTATGTTATTCACGTAAGTATTAATTATCACTATGAAGATTTAAGCTGTCACTTTTCGTAATTGATTTTCAAAAGCTTATAAAAATTTTAGTGCATGATTTTATCTTTACATTATACATTAGTCAGTACTACACTTAATCCTGAAATTGATTTGCTTATTTTCAAGGACAATACAAAAAATAAAAATGTTGTAATCAACGTGTCTTTTAAAAAAAATTCAAATGAAGATGTTATTTCATTTTTGAAAAGCAAACGATCTTTACCTATAAAAAATGTGTGATTTAGTTTTTAAAGAGGATAAATTTTTTATATATTTTATCTTTTATCTTCATTTAACGATATACAGTATTTTCATGAGTTCCATTTTTTCATCAAACTAAAATTTCATATTCTTACAAATTTACAGATAATCTGATACCGTCTCGTGCAATTTTTAAAATCTTATACTTTTAATGTTAACTGGAAAGCATGTATTAGTTACCCGCACTACATAGCATACATATTGATCGGCTCATTTTTTCTTTGGCTTACTTGTGGTAAAGGGATAGCGATAGAAGTATCATATTCAGATGCTCGTTCACTGAAATCCAATTTAATTATTTCAATATTTGCCTCCAACAAATAGATGTTCTTTACTCTGTTTATTTACATTAAAAAATTCTTATTCTGATACAACTTATGTAAATATGTCATCATTTCACCACCATGCTGGCGCATATTTCACATTACAAACTAATTATCTTTTACCGCTTGAGCAAATACATAAGCTAAAAATCTTAAATAGTTGGAAGAAATACAACAAAATCTCTTCTCGATCATTCTATACTGCCCATTAGTCTTGATAGATAGAAATGTATTGTCAGCATTGTCGAGGTATATACAAAACTAAATAAAATGACATATTTCCCAGTTACTCACAAACGTTCGTTTTTGAAACATAAAAGAAAAATGGCTAAATCACACTGGTCAGTCTTTTAAAACAGGCAGGACTTTACGATATACTAAATGGACCAGGAGGTAAGTGTTGAAAGTATAGATAAATATTTTTTTTTTTCAAAATTAGATTTAGACTGTAACACTCATAGTTTTATTGTGTTATATTAATCTTGGAAATAATGATATGTACCAAGTTATACTACTGACGACAAAAACTCACTTCCAGGCCGATATAAACAAAACCAAATGAATAAAAGTCAAAGATTTGATTTATTGAGTTATTTATGGGCAAACAAAAGAAAATGAAACTACTTTAAAGACCCTATAATCGGCTTGAAATGTCATACTATTTTTTCAGCTTACATGTTTGCGCCATGAAATGCAGTCTTAAGTAAAGTGCTTCAGATTACATTGAATTCTCTTGTATCTGATAAAGCACTGTTAGTATCTGTCCTCAAAATTCATTTGTTACAAGTGTTTGCCATGACTCCTACTTTACGTGATGGTGACGTTAAGACGGGCCTTAATGGCGAAGATCTTACATTCAAACTGTTGCCAAATGGAGTTAGCTTTATTACATGGGTTACAAAATTAATTAATTATATTATTATTATTATTATTATTATTATTATTTTGGAATTGTGTTTTCACATATTTTTTAACATTCTAAGTTCTCTATTCATCGAAAAAATGTATGATTCTAAATTTTCGAACGTCAGTACAAGTACATGTTTATCAGATAGAAAGTTAACGAGGTTATTCAAATGCATGTATATTGTAAACTTGTGTGTGCCGTGTGTAAAATGTGAATTACTTTTCTACAGTTTTAGTGCGTTCAAATGCTGTTGTTGGCAGGAAACTCCCAGCATTAATCGTGAAACAACGTTTCGTACACCACCGCGTGCTCTGTACTTCCAGTCACGGATAAAATCGAGGAAATCCTACTAAAGAGGAATGAGGAGTTCAGTACCCTTAGTTTCCTTCTTGCCTTTACAGATATTGCACCCACTTTGCTAGGTTATTAAAAATTTGATGTCTTCGAAAAAGCGCAATATTAAACTCGCACCGTCCGTCTGTTTGTGCGTCCCCACTTTATTCCTGCCCAGACTGTAACTTTGTCATACTTTGAGGGACTTTGAAATAGCTTTGGACAAATGTCAACCACATTAAGAAGATGTGTCGCATCAAAAAACCACTTATCTATTTATTTATTGATAAAATCTATAGAAGCGACGAAATACCTTATTGTTGTTTTTAGAGACGTACTTTGTCACACACACACAGAGAAAAAAACTTTAGTTTTGTATAAATTCCTTATTTTAACTAGAAAATTTTTGTCATAAAATTTGCATCCCAGGAATGTACTCTTTAGGATGGAACAGCGGCATGTTAATCCCACCATCGGTTTGACATGTGAAAGCCAGCAAGAATTTTATAAATTGAGGTCTGGCCATTTTATGGTGCAGAACAACAGGTGATATGCACAACAAGGGTGCGTACTCATCACACCTGTGAAGATTCCTGAAGTGTTTGACCTGTAAAAAAAGGACAGGACACGGTTTTTCTATTTTTAATTCTAACGGCCATTTTATGCAGCGAAATAGATCGTGCCGGCAAAGTGCATAAATAATGTTGATACTGAATGTGCCGGCAATAGGCCCAACAAAGGTTGGTACCGATAACTCTTTTGAATTTTCGTCGCAATGCAACCAACTGTTGAGCTTTTGAAAGCCGGACAAGCTTAATTCGGATGGACAGGCGGACGAAGCTTAATATTTACATTTGTATATAACTACCCGTCCGTGCTCTGCCCTTATCACCCTCCCCTTATCTTTGTTTTTTTTTATGTCCTTTTGGACTCCTTACCGGTTGTCATACAAGGCTCTATGAGGGGATTTGTAAGCTGAATGCGCCTTTCCTTGTTGATCTTTGTATATTTTAGGCTAAGCACGTTGATGATATAGTTTAATTTATTTGTTATAGCATTAAACTAATATTTAGTTGTTGTCTTTGTCTAAATATGAAGAAATGTTACTTTATTTGCGCCAACAAACGATGCCTTCCTAACAGTAAGTCCAAGTCTTCCAGACCTCTCCATTTCTGGATCATTAGACGTATATAAAAGTAAGTGTTCTCACATATTGCAATACCGAGATCTGCTTAATACTTGATCTTACTTAAATGGTTATTTAGTTTAAACAATATTTATTTATAATCTAAACATTTATATAATAAGGTACATAAAATAGAATTTACGGATTGGAAGCTTGAAATGCTTTTTTGAACTCCCTCTGTAAAATGGTTATTTGTAATGACATGTAAAGAAAACTTGTTTTTGTTTGGCTGTTCAAAACAATGACTATGTGTATGTGTTACATTTTAAAACAACCTACATAACACTAAGAGTATTCATTTCTTTTAACGAAATATCTACCATAAGCATTAATTGTTTTGAAATCTGAAGTCGGAGGAAATATTAAAATTCCAGCTTTTGTGCACAGCTTTATTAAACAACTTTAATAAGTATATTTATAGTTTTTAATAAGAACCACGATCAGTACAACCAGGTAAGAGGTATAAAAGAACCATGTCGTAAATGGTGTTTTCCGCACAAATACGCTTCATAACGGAGAGTTTGTCATCGCTTTAGGTGGACAAAACTTTACATTCCAGCATCAACTCAAGTAAAAATAATAAATATCACATTATAGAAGTGTCAGTAAATGAAAGTGGAAACCGATACTACTAATGGTGTGGCCTAATTTGCAAAGCTTATGTAATCACAGTCAGTCATTAATATTATTTATTGGCAGCAACATACATTTTGTGAAATATTGTGAGTGTTTTAGAACACTTCTGAGATTTTCTACTTTTTCTATATCATGTATAGGCTACTTGCAGGGACGGGGACGTAAGGTTGATATCAGTTTTCAGACGCAAAATACAAAACCGCAGCGTAATATTCCGTATGTGTCAGCTTTTCTAAATACCCTAATAAACATTGATGTACATAGCATATATTTTTTGCACAAAATAAAAGTAAACCTATACGCTTCAGACGGTGTGTAGGTTACACATACTGGATCGGGAACCACGGGAAAGTTGACCCAGCCATTAACGGTTTGATACATATGGTCCATCATGTTCTTATTCCGTATGGTTTGAAGAGAAGTGCTCCACCGAACTGATTTGTACAATTTGAATCAAAGTTTGCAATCACACAATGGTAGACAATGGTAAAAATAAAGCGCAAAAATGACGATTGATCTTGGCTTGTTGCTGAACACACAAATTTACCCGGCTATTATGTTTAATCTTATGTGATCATTGTTTAGAAGCAATAAAAAAGGAAGCGTTTGCGTGGACATATTTCATTCTAAAAATAACCCTCTTGAAAACAATAGAAATTTGGTAATTTCCAAGTAGCAAATTGCTCGTATTGTGCTGGTGAAAGTATGGTTTACATGAGCCGGTAAGTTGCGTAAAAAAATAAGCTTAAGAAAACAAACAAACAATAAAGAAATAACGTAAAAGTTGCTCACGATTAGGTTTAAATAACATATGTAAGAAAGTGTTATAATTTATAAGTAAACACAAATACCTCGGAATCACAACTTTTCAGATGAATGATAATATTAAGTGACGAAATATTCAATGGCAAAAAACCCATAACATTTTTGCACTTATTTGAGACTGGACTTTAAAGTACGGACTCATGTTTGAAAAATATTGGTCTCTTTATGTCTTTTGACCCTCGCCTATTATCTTGAAAAGTCGTTGTATAATAAATAACAACTAATGCCTTTAACGATAAGCAAAATATTTTCACATGTGAGGCAGGTCTTTACTTACTTACAGGTTTTCCTTAATATTAGCAGGAATTTAATCAACCGATCTTCACAGCATAGCGTAATGCTAGAAAAAAACATAATTGTTAAAACGTTAAATAAAATATAATGATTTATCTCATATTATCACAATGCATCATTGAACTCAATCACTCAACTTTTATCCCGACGGTATATAAGATAATATTCCTTAGGTTAGTGCAAATAAGTGCGTATTGCGTTGGGTCTGAAAATATTGAGGAAAAATCTTTTGTGGTATTTTTTACATCATAAATATGCTAAAAAGAGCTTTTGTAGTAGATTTTAGGCATTTCTGTTTGATTTTTCAAATAAACTTAAAATGATGTTTATTATCTTTGAAAGACTCAAATGATTACATTGTGTCCGATCCTTACATGATCATTTTGTTGTTGACAATGATAATACTTTCAAAGCCACGAATAATAAAAAGTTTCACCAAATGTTAGATATGTGACATTAAATAAATAGCACATGGGTTTGTGGGTAACAGTAAAAATATCATCCCGAGGAAAATACTGTTACCTGAGGCTCGTACCTCGAACAAATACTTGATTATCTGAATTTGTAAACTATATCTAACTGTAACAAAAATAAACCAAGAGTAGCAATAACTAAACTGTGTATGACCTTGCAGGTTTTAAGTGTACTGTAAGCCTACTTGAGAAGCTGTTTTTCTTTTATTCTTTAAGCAAGTGATGATATCTAGCCCAGTTCATAAACATACAAATTATAATAAGCTGTCTTTTTATTTAGAAAACGCAAAACACAAGCCCATTTATAAGGTTATGATCTGTGAAATCTGATCCTTCTGTATCCCATGAATATTCTTCGCATGCATGGTTTTTGACAAAGTGCATTTACAAAATAAACGATGATATCCTTACAGATTCCTACATATGTCTACCTGTAACGTTTCACTTGGTTAAAATTGTTAAATAATCCTTTGTTGCATGCTTTAAATTATTCACATTACAAGTACTTCAGTTGAAAAACGGATGTTTACTTTTTGACTATTCAACAAAAAATATATATTTTACGCGAAAAGAACTCTAGGGTGCAAAGAACTAATTTTATGAGAGTCATAGTTACTTTGGTGATGCCCTAGGCCCTATCGTCGAAAATAAGAATGAATCGAAAGAAAAATGGCGGCCATTTTATTTCATTTTGATATGTAGAAAATAGACCACGTGACCAGATTTTATACTGTAAAAATACTGTTACCTATGTAACAGTACAAAATTCTTAGTCACAAAACTTTAAAAGGATACAGAATCCGAAATACTGATAATAAAAATGTCCGTTTAGGGATGTAAACGTTTAACGTTTCGGAGAGAACCCCTTTTTAAATTTTGAAATATGGTTGATATTCTATCTGAAAGCAGTGTTCATTCAAAATGTACAATGATAAGCATTATCCTGCATATATGTGAATGGGGAATGAGTCGATTGCATAAATTTAATAAG